>NC_060270.1:91438411-91524898 GCF_021613505.1 Equus quagga
TTGGCACAGGCAAAAGTGTTATTTGACTTAAGAGACTGAATTTGGGGTCCTAGTTCTTGCCACTGACTGGCTCCATGCTTTAGGACAAATCACTGAAAAGATCCTGGGGCCAGAGTCCTATTGTGAATCCAGTCATTCAGTGGCTGTGTAACCTCAGGCAAATTACCCTCTTGGTGCCTTAGTTTCATCATCTGAAAAATGGGGATAATAAGGTCCTAAAATTACTTGAGGATTAAATGAAGTATGTGAAGTACTTGGAGAAGTCTCAGGCATAGTGTGCTCTGCAAGTCTAGCTACTGTTAATAAGAGAGGCCTAGCCTCACTCAGTCCCTTCATCCACGGGTGGGAATGGCACAGCCCTCACTTTCTTAAAGAGAGAACCAGTATTCTATGGGCTGGTCACTTAAGGAGATCTTGCTGTTCACGTTTAACCATTTATTTCTCTTACCTGATTGAAACACAGGTGCTCTTGAGAGGAGTAAGACTTTGTATCAAGCAAGAATCAGACAGTTCCCAAAAGATTTGAGAATATGAAAGGGGGGAGGAAGGTGTTCATAGCTATCCTAAGATTAGCTGTGCGTAGAAGACTAGCATGAAAATGAAAGAGATAATACACTAACGCATGCTTTTCAAAGGGGAGAGGAAAGAACTAATAATCTGAAGTGGGAGTATTTTTAAGTGCTAATAAGGATTATTATTTATTTCTTAATTGGAAGTTTATGTCTAAATACTGTAGCTAGACTTTTCAGACTGTTAAGCCTTAGGCACATCTTGCTAAAAAAGGGGACAGAATTTGTTAAACACTGATGGAGGGAGTGGGTTCAGCTGAACACCTAGCTCGCGGGGGCCAGGGCCTCTTAGGGTTTCCTGTCTCCTCAGCTCCCTGGGCTGCTGCAGAGCACAGTGTGTGGGGAACGTGGCCAGGAGGACTGGTCGCCCTAGGCTTTGGTCCCTGGACTGTAACTGAGTCCCCCCAGAACATAGCTTTCCCCGCCAAGTTAATCTTAAATAGCTTTCATGGTCAGGCAAGATATCCTTAGGAAATCATCTGTGACCTTTTACAGGCTCTGTGCCCCTTTTCCAATCAAATAGGGATTATCTTGAAGCGGTAGGTTCCTTTAAATTTCCAAACAAGCATGGAGGTTCAGGAGCCTGTGATTTCAGGCGAAGTCTCCCTGTTCTGGTTTGTTTGGCAAGGAATGGGCAGCAAAAATTCACAGGAGCTGGAAAAGAAAGCTTGCAAGAATTGGAATGGAGAAATGCACTGGCTTTCTCTGGACATGCCATCTGTCTGAGCAAGAGTCAACAAAGGAGAGGAGAGACTGTTTCCTCTCCTTACTCTTGGCTTTCTGGCTCTGCCCAAGTTTCCAAGACAGCCTTGGAGCAGGTGAGGCTGCTGGGAGGAGGGGAAGGTGTGGTGTGTGCATTTGCCTCATAAGGCACTCAGGTCAGCCAAAGGAGATCAGGCCACAGCGATTGCCATCCTGAGGAGCCCACAGCTTTCTGAGTAGAGAACAAAATAAAAAAGAGGTGTAGTTCCTGCCTCAAAGAATAGCTTTCCTTGTTCTAAAGCAATGATTTCCAAACTTTATCATCAGAAATTCCTATCAGTAAAATAAAAATAAATTGAGGATATACTACATACAAGTTAAATGCATTTGTATATGTGTGTGTACTACTGAATTAATAAATCATGTGCGTTATAAAACATGCAAAATAAAAATTAGGAAAGACAGACAAAAAAACCAAACAGAAATAGAAGTTTTTGTATTTCTGTCTCTCACCCCAATGGATTATCTTGCATTGTGCAAGATAATTCAATCGTGCAAGGCATTCAACTTTGGAAATCACTGTAAGGGATGAAATACTGGGGGGCTGAGTATCTCCACTGAGCAAAGGCAGTGATGGAACTGAACCACGAACGGGAGCTCCTTGAGGAGGGACTCATTTCTTCTTCTTCAACTTTTTATGTTCAATTCTAGTTAAATTGTAAAGGAAAGAAGAAAGGGAGGAAAGCATTCCTGCAAATCTGAAAACTGACATGGAATGTATGTTTTATATTAGCTTATGTAAATTACTTTGATCTTCTATAAGCTCAAACTGTCTACTAAATAAATATATTTCTCTGGGTGTGAGACAGGGTCACTGCCAGGTTCTGTCACCTGCTCAGGAGAGTTGCTGACCCAGTGTGCAAGGGACTGACCATAGGTCCTATACTGCCTGTGCCACACTTGGTAGGAGTAAGAGGGCATGCCAATGCCGTGGGAGGCCTGCCAGCTCACAGACGTGGGTCAGCACCCTGACCATGCACATGCACATGCACTGCATGCACTCCCAGCCTCAGGAGAGCTCTGGAGCTTTCTCGACAGGTCCCCAAGGTGTGTGATTCTAGGCAGCTCATTAATAAGGTCGTGGTATTGTGGAAAAGGAGCTGAACTGGGTTCTAGTCCCAGCTCTGCTGTTAGCTCTGTGATCTTGGACAAGTGCCCAACTTTCTCCGAACCTGAGTTTTCTCATCTGTCCCTAGGGGCACTGATATTACCCTACCTGCTCCACAGGGTTGTCATGAAGTTCACGTGAGTATGCATATGAAAGTGCTTTACAAAACCGCAAAACATCTTACAAATGAGGCCAAGGTATATAGACTCATGTGTTAAAGTCTTTTCAAGGCATAAAGACAAACTTTACCTAGAGATCCTAGAGTTAACTCTCCTGAGGATTTTCCTCCTGAGGAGCCCAGCTTAGAGGGAAAGTGGCTCATGGTAGATTTCTGATCTGAACTCAGAGCTCTGGAAGCTTTATAAGCCTAAAGAATAAACCAAATGAACAATAAACCAAGACTTCCATAAAGCAATTTAGGTAAATTTCCACACTTCCAAGTAATGCTAAGATTTCCAAAGGATGTGATTTGTTCATTCTTTCACTCAAAAGTATTTATAGAGCATCTTATCTCTGAGATAAAGTAAAAAAATAAAAAAAGGCTCCTCAAGGGCTCGTGTTCCAGTGGATGAAAAAGACATGTTAAGAATTGTTGCAATACACTGACAAGAGCCATGAGCCGGGTATGAATGACAAAGAGCTTGGGAATAGGGGGAGGCTTAAATATTGGGGAATCAGATAAGTGACTTATGGAAGAGTAGGAGTTCAGGCATTACCAGCAGGAGTCAAGGACATTCCAGAGAGAGAGAGTGAAACGTAAAGGCCAGGGGCGAGGGTGGGGCACGGCAAGGGGTAGAGAACAGCCTGGTTTTCTGGGAACGGTGAGGGATTAGTAAGTCTTGAATGTAATGTCCAGGAAGGAGAAAGTTAGACAATAAGCCTAGCAGAATGGTAGAAGTAGAGTGCCTAAGCTCATGGTGGAAGTGGGGTGCCAGCAGGTCTTCTAGGCCAGCAGAATATGGAAGGCCATTTGAAACACTTTTAAACCAGATCAGTAACAGCCATTCATTCATCTATACACATAACAATAAATATTTATTGTGCTTAGCATATGCCAGTACTATTCTGGGATACAAGGTAAATATGACTGCCATGTCCCCACCCAAATAGAATATATAGTCTAGTGTCAAAGACACATACCAAAAAATGATTAAAGTGTAATGAATGTTATGATAACCGTAGGATTCTATGGCATCATATAATTTTCTTTTAGAAAGGTCACCCTGACCATAATATAGGGATGGATAATTTTTCCTGTCCTTCTGGAAAAATGCCTGTAGCTCAAGTTTGCTTCACTAACCTCAAGGTAAAAACCTAGTTGCCCTCTGAGAGGCTCAGGCAAGATGTCATTGGCCCCTGCAGTTAAGGCATGGAGAATGGCCAGGTTAAGGCCAGCAATCTACTAGGGTTATGTTTAGAACCCAGAGCCATAGGGTTGGAGTCAGAAGGCTTGTGCTGTAGAATCCACTCTGTTGCTGATTATCCATGTGACTTTGGGCAAGTCACACCACTTACTGGGCCTAATGATTTTAAGTGGACAATAAAGTTCCTTTCAGATTAATATTCTAAGATTATCTGGAAGAGGGGTAATACTCAGCATGTTCTAGTTAATTCGTGTTTATGAAGGAGACTTCTGCTGGGGTTTTCTGTGTTAATCTCTGTCAGATCTACCTACTCATGGGCTGACAATGAAGAGACAATCTCTGGAAGCACTTTCTCCATGTAATATGGGTCTCCTGTACTTCATGCTCTCCTTTTTGTTGGAATGAAGTAAATCAAACAGATGGGGTAACAAGGAACAATCCAATTAATGTGTGCATGTCCTTATACCCCACAGCAAGCAATTTTCTCCCTTGGAATGGATTTTGACTTTCTCTTTTTTACTACTTTGATGGGCAGCAAACACCCTCACCAATCCATCCCCATGTCTATACTTTCTATGGCCAAGATTTACAAGTCCCTGTGAAATCAAAGAAATTATCTGAAAGCCTGATAATTGTGGCAAGGACGATAGGGAAGATGGGGTAAGGTATCCCAGTGTGACAGCCTGTCATTCCAGGGGGCAAAAAGGTGGTATATCTGTCAACATGCCTAAAAATGAGGCCACTTAGATGATGACAAGTAACTCATATTTTCTTCTGCAACTATGTCATTCACTCATTTTCAAGCTAGGAAATAAGCAAAGAACATAAGTGGCAATTCCTGTCAAGATTCACCACTGCTATGTCACATCCCCTGTGTGTGCCTACCCCAGGCTCAGGGAGGTGGCTATCATCTGAGGTCTTGGTTGCAGTCAGCTGGTGCCTGAGGAGTCATGATGAAGGCTTTCCCCTCCATGTCCAGGGGCTGGTTGATGCTGGCTGTCTGGGACTTCAACTGGCACTGTTGGCCAGAACACTTACACATGACTTCTCTGTGTGGTCTGGGCTTCCTCACAGCATTGCATCTGGCTTCCAAGAGCAAGTGTCCCAAGACACAAGAGAAAGAGCCAGGTGGAAGCTGTACTTCCTTTTCTAACCTAGCCTCCAAAGTCACATGTCATTGCTTCTGCCTAATTTGATTGGTTAGAAGAAAGGCCCTAAAGCCAGCCCACATTGTAGAAGAAGGGAGTCCAACTCCCTCTCTTGATGGAGTGACAAAAATTTGCAGACATTTAAAACCACTACACCACTTTTTAACAAAATATGTGATTGTAACATATTCTCTTTGCTGGTCTAAGTATTGCTAAGATAAAAACAATTGCTAATTTTTTTGGAGAACCTATCAGGTGCCAGGAACAATGCTAAGCACTCCACACATTGTGAGAGTTAAATTACATACAACTCCCTATTCTATAGGACAGGTGCTATTACTTCCCCGTTTTATAGACCTGGAATCTAAAACTTAAAGATTTTAGGTAATTTGTCCATGTTACTCAGGTAGAAAGTGGTAGCCCCAGGAGAGGAGCCCAGGTGGGCTCCGGGTCCAGGTGCTTATCCCATAAGCAAAGCTGTCACGTTTCCTCATGTCCTGTCTCATGTGTATAAGTGTGCATAAGGTGAAGTTCAGGTACACGAAATAGATTTCTCAAAGTTAGTAAGTGGATGTATAACTCTATCCACCCTCACACACAAAAACATATTTGTACAGTTCATAATGATATGGAGAAAAGTTCCTCTTCTTGGTAGCTATTATGTGAAAGTTTCTGGAGGGAGGAGGTCAGATCTGAGGGAAAGATGCCATAATAACCCTTTTGTGGGAGATAGAAGGGAGCCTCCCTAGCCAGGTTGCAGAGCAGGAAGGAGCCTCTCGGAGGGAGAAGGTGGTACTGAGTATTATAGTAGAAGGATGAAGAAAAAGGCAGTTCCTCGACCCTCCAACCCACCTCATTTCCCATGGGAACATCAGGAGATTTTGGGAGGAGACTTATCTAAAAGAGATTTCTTTCTTGTAAAGAGATTTACAAAAAAGATACTATGTGCTGTGCCATGTGAACTCCACCTGTGTCTCTGAAAATCTTCATGAAATTGCAAAACATCACAATGGATTTGGTATAATTGGGTTTATTGTTATAGCTAGTTTAGAGGCTGAGTTTTACATCAAGGATAGTTCAGAATTGTCCCATGCTGATAAAGGTGACACTAACCTCTGGGTTCTTAAATCATGCCCTATAACAAGTAGTTCATAGACTGACAGAGTGATTGAATTCATTAACTAGTTTCAGTCTCACTAGGGGCCTCTTCATCCTTCCTGGGAACTGGCCTCAGGCTCAATCTGTTCCAGGAAGAATGAATCTCTTCCATCAGCATATGCTTACTGTGTGCCTGCAACGCTTATCATACCCAGATACAAACAAACCTCAGTAAAACTAAATTCTGTATTGAGGCGCTGTTCACCTTGTTTTGCCCACTCTGGATATCAGGAATCTCCTAGGAAAGTAGGTCCCACTCAGTCCAGATACATAACAATCCCTCAATGAGTCAATGAAACCAACTCCAAGTACTCGTCGGGACTAACCCAACACTGTGGTGAAAGATAACTTTTATTCTTTGTGCTTAACAACAAAGAACATTAAGGATTGTCTCTGGTTCCTCTTCATTAGGGAAGTGGCAAGAACTCTTCACCTGTCTAGCAGAAGGCACAGCTCTGGTTTGATTGAGGTCAACTTTGGGGTCCCTATGTTGTTCTTGACCAGTGTCATCTACTGACTCTTGCCATAGATTCTTGGTGATAAGTCCCAGCCTTTGCACTTGCTCTTGCACAAAACATAGCCATTAAACAATAAAGTGTCCATTGTTTCCCACAAAATGCTTCCATTTCCTCCCTCAAGCTCTGAAAAATCTAGCGCTGGTATTGTGGGTTTTATAGCTTCGTGTCTCTACCACCTGCGCATTCTGATAGCTGTTTTCTGATTTCCCTGTGGAGATGGATAAATATTCACAGCACCAAAAGGAACAAGAGCTTTATGCCCCATTTAAAGGGAAGAGTTAGTTATATTCTGGTTGGAGTCATAACCTAAAATGGATCCCTCATTGTGTGGAAATACCGATGCCATTACACCTCCTGTTCAATATCTTTAAGACTCTCCCTGTCGATGGTCCCTAAAGAGTACTCTTTAATCACTGAGAAATTCTCTATCATTTTCCCCAATTGTTCACATCCCCTTCCTATAAAAGGACCTCATTGCCATATGACTTATGTTGTCTTCCTAGTTCCCCACCCTGCTGATGTCAGGCTTGGCCATGGACTAGTTTCGGCCAATGGTTTGTGAGTAGATGTGACAGAGCCTGTTCCAAGAAGGAGATTTAAGAGTCATTGTGTATTTCTGTCAGGTCTCTTGCTATTTTCTTTATCCATAAGTTTTAATTTTACATGAGAGCTAGTCCTTCAATCTGATCCCACAGTGAACAAGACGTGTAGAGCAGAACTGGACAGAGCTTAGCAGAGCTGTAGCTGACCTGCAGGAGTCAAGACACATGAGCAAGAAACAAAACTTATTGTTTTAGGCCACTAGAATTTTGAGGTTGTTACTAAAGCATAGCCTAGAAAAAGTTGATTAAAACTCTCCTAATGTAAATTACACACTTATTGTGTGTAGGTCCATGTGGAATATGGAGTTGTACAAGACACAGTCTCTGACTTCTAGAAGCTTACAATCTAAGACAGAAGATTAGACACTCAAGTCTCTGTTAAAGTAGCAGAATTGGCTAAGCTGATGAGTGAGGCAGGAGGACCATAAGGATGGTTAGCAGCCTGGAAAATAAGAGGGCGATTTCACAGAGGAGGGAGGATTGAGAGGCTGAATGATGCAAGGAGTTCAAGGAGGAAAAGGACTGAGCAGATGTCTGTGGATTTTGTTTCTAGAAGACAAATAGGGTCTTCAAGGAAACACTTCCAGGTAAGTGGGTAGAGGGGGAAGTCAGATGCAAGGGGTTAAGGAGGTGGAGAGGAAGAAAAGCCATCCGAAAAGATTGCTCTTTCAACATGTGGGGAAGTGAAAGAAACCATAGTGAAGGGGGAAGTCAAAGGGTTGCGGCTCCTTCACAGGATGATGCAGCATATTTGGGGTTTCTGCCCCCTACATTCTCTTCTCATAGAGTTTACCATTGCCCAATGTGCCTGCTGAGTGGAGAGGCAATCGGTGATCTCCATGCTCCCAGCCTCAGATGACTAGACCAAGGTGAGCACCTCATTGAAGAGGGCCAACCTGAGTGGCCCATGACATATCACTTGAACGATCAGGCTCAAAAAGATGATGGGATAATCAGCTTCCTTCTTATAGGAGCCCCAACCAAGAGGCACAGATGAAAGATGCTCTTTGGGAATGGATCCTTGAGCTGAAAATCAAGGAGAGGAGAATAACGTGGCTATTTTTGGGTCGTGTGCGTACCTACGTTATGAGGACCCACAGGAAGGGGCTGGGAAAGAGAATAGCAGATACAAGGAGAAAAGTGGAGAAGCACCAGTAGGAGATAATAACCAACCTATAGTGCTTCATATATGCCAAACACTATACTAAGTCCTTTACATTAATTTACCTCATTTATTTCTCATAACAATCCTATGAGATGGGTACTGTGATTATCCTCATTTTACACATGAGGAAACCAAGACACAAAGAAGTTGTGCCCAAGATGACTCACAGTAAACCCATGATACAAACTAGATAGCCTGGCTCCTGAGTCCTCGCTCCAGCCACATGCACTACTGCCTCTCAAAAGGGATCTGAGAGACCCTCTCTGAGGTCCCTGCAGTCCAACCCTTCCTAAGCTGAGGCTCTTTAGTTTTATTGGATTTCCTGAGATCATCTGAGCTTATTGGAACCATCCAGAATGGGTTTCAGTTCCTGACAACTGAAAGAACCTGAACCAAATCAGATGGGGAGATTTGAGCTTTCCAGTGGGGGAGACTGGAGATATGAGAGATTGTTGATGGAGCAGACCTGCAAAGAAGCACGAGGGGATGGGGTTAAGGGAGAGGGAGAGATTTTTCTTTTCCTATAGCCAGGACCATCTGGCTTCATTTTACCATCAGGCATCCACAGTGCTACATGGCAAGTCAACTAACCAAACTATTAGGAGTTACACATTATCCAGTGGCTGTGCATTTCCCACTGGCTCAACCATGAATGGAATGGGTGTGGTTGGGCCTGCACGCCTCCAACTTCCTGAGCCTTAGTTTCTCTGTCCATAAAATGTGGATGATGATTAAAAAAATTGAGAGAATTTGACTTACCAGGATACTGGGGAGACTGGGAAAATACAGATCAGCATGATGCAATGGCCCCCTGCGGCAGCCAACTGGGGTCTTGTGTCAGGTTTTCCTGAGACAGTCTCTGAGATGGAGGTTTGAGGGCAGGAATTTGTCAGGGAATGCTCTCAGGATGAACACCTGTGAGGAGTGAGGGCAGCCCAGCTGAGGAGAGGGAGAAGTTGTAGCCAAGGCTACAGCCAATTCCATGGGGAACTCCAGCTGCGGTGGACCCTCAGAGTTGTCCCAAACCGAGGCATGGGGGCTGTGTCTCTGTACCTCACCCCCACTGAGAAGTCTTTGGGCCTAGGATGCCTTGTTAGTTGAGGCAGTTCCCTTGAGACGAGGGCGGTTCCTGGGGAGAAACTCAGCTGTGAGAGCTTTAGGAGGCAGCACACCATGCAGATGGGGGATCATGCCTCGGTCGTGAATGGGAGGACCTGGGCGGCACTCCACAGCATCCACTACACATGAGAACTGAACCCCAAATAAGGCAGGGAAGCCTGGGCTTTGGGAAAGGTTGGGGGCTGAGAGGAGCCAGGAGGAGATTGCACAAGGTTGTTCCATACTGATATGGTCTTGCTCTGTCGCCACCTGAAATCGTCAGGAAAGTAAGTGACCCGTGAACATGCTGCATGTGTCTGATGTGAGTGTGTGGAAACTGTGAAGGGATGGACGCCTGTGTCTAGTCTGAGGCCAAGAAGCCCAAGAAACTTAGCGAGGAGTCAGAGAGAAGCTGGTGACAGTGGGACACGGAAACAGTAGGGAGGCCAGGGAATCAATCTAAATCTCCAAAGGGCAGGGAGGGCCCCATGAGGGTCATATTAGACAAGGCCACTTTTCCCAGCATTTGGGTTTTGAGGATTTCAGACCTCAAAGAGCAAAACAGAAGGAACTTGCCCTCTGCACTGCCTGTGTTCCCAGACCACGCCTGGGCTGTTGAAAGATTTACTAAGAATTGTGTCAGACCTGATTCAGGTAACACATGAGGAAGAGGTGTGTGAAAGGATCAACCTCCGCCCAAAGCATCCTCACTTCAGGGGTTAAGGGACTGTTATGCAGTGAATCATGCCCCCACCCCCAACTTCATAAGTTGAAGCCCTAATCCCCAGTGTGACTGTATTCTCAGACAGGCTTTCATGGTCATAAGGGTGGGGCCCGGATTCCATAGGACTGGTGTGCATATAAGAAGAGGAACTGCGTGCACAGAGAAAAGGCTGTAACACATTGAGAAGGCAGCTGTCTATAAGCCAGGGAGAGAGGCCTCAGGAGAAACCAACCCTGCCAGCACCTTGATCTTGAATTTCCAGCCTCCAGAATTGTGAGAAAGTTGGCGTCTGTTGTTTAAGCCACGCAGCCGGTGGTGTTGTTAGGGCAGCGCGAGCTGACGAACATGGGGAGACAGGCAACCAGGCAAGCAACAGGCTGATGACTGGGACCGGAAGTGTCCTGGAGTTTCTCTCCTTTTTCCTGCCTCGCTCTGGAGGGGCTGGTCAGTGGCTGGGGACACCTGGCAGAGATGTGTTTCCAAGGCTCTATGGGAGTTCTGGACACCCGAATGGATCACACTAGAAATCAGGCCCTCCTGGGTTGCTTTGCAAATCGCCTTCCAGCCCTGTGTTCGCTGGCTGCTTGCACTTGAGGAAGCAGAGGGAAGAGCTGCAGCTTCACACACGTGCCTCCTTCGTTTCCGGCCGCCTGCTTGCTTGTTGGCTGTTGCCAATGCCACCTGAATTCAGCCTTCAAAGGAAATTTGTTTCATTGTCATTCTTTCGGTTGCAGTTTGGAACTTGGATAAAAAGTATGATCCAATTTAAGAAAACATCCAATGCCCAAATCAAAACTGAAAACTGGAAGACGAGAGAGTTTACTCTCTGGGCCCCCTTATCTGAAAAATGAGAAAGTCACACTAGATTTGTGGTTTAAAAAAAAAAGATTCTTTAAACCACAAGAAGTCTTTCTTCAAAAGAAATCTTACCGGGAAGCAGAAACAAAGGAGGTACATAGAGCTGAGCTCCTCGGATCAAGGGGGAGGGCGGAGTTCCAGAATCCTGCCCACCAGGGTGGGGCTCTGCAAAGCCAGTCTGCATACCATTTTACTATCACCTCCCAAATCCTCCCCTGGCCTCCTCGCTACAGATCTATGGGGAGTTAGTACTCCCATACACCCGGTGGTCCCAGCCAGTCACCTCCTCCCCACACAGCAGGGAGCAGGTAAGTAGGTAAGCAGGAAGGGAGGAGAGAGCTAGGGCCCGAGGGAGCTTTCTCAACTCCTCTCCCAAAGTCATCATCCATCTTCTAACACTCCACAGGGGGCGGGAGGCCTGGGGGGAGAGAGGGCAGGTGGGGCAGTCCAGCTGGAGTTCCTCCACAGAAAAGCAGGAGTGGGCCCCAAATGACACAACCTGTAACAGAGAAGGGGGAAGCCCACAGATGAGAACGCCACTCACCTCATGAGACAAAACTGCCCTGTGCCATTTATGCTGCTATCCTCTCCTCCTGACCTCCTCTTGCAGCAGAAAAATACACGCTCCCTTCGTCTAAGGCCAGTCCCCCACCTGCGCCCTGGACCCCATCCTGCCACCTTGGAGCCTCCCTGGCTGCCTCTCTTGGGCACCTTTGGTCTCTCCTTCCAGCCAGCAGACAAATGTGTCCGGGTCTCTCTCCCTCCTCAGCTAAGATGCAGACAAAACTGAGCAGAAAGTCCCCAGCTCCTATCTCCTCGCTGTCCACAATGTTTTGAAAGAGCACCCACAACTGTCATCTCCATTCCTTACCTTGTGTTCAGTTTTTAAACTTTCATTTCTGTATTGACATTTCTTAATTCCTTGCTCTTTTCTCGATTTGCATGGCCAGTTCTGTTGCAGGATTTATCCTTGTGGGCAGGTCACCGGCTCAGCGCAGAGGTCTTAGGTTCCTTTGCAGGGAGGGGTTGAGGATCGGGTGGCAGAGCAGCTTCAGGCCTGCCCCCTGCTGTGAGGCTTGCTCCCAAACCGAGCCCACCAAGCTCGCCACAGCCTTCTCGTTGTTGGATCTGTTAGGGCTTATCTCGCTTTCCCTCTGTCCCATCAGCTGCCCTGTAAACAGGCTCCTGGCCTCCCTTTGCTCTTTTAGTGAAGAGCAGCTCCCTCCACCAGAAGGTCTCCCCATGCCCCCACAGCCAATCTCCACCTCCCTAACATCTCTCCATTCTCTCCACTCCCACTGCCACTGCTTTAGGTCAGACCACCACCGTCCCTGTCCTGCATGACTGCTACTGCATCCTCACCGGGCTGTCTGCTCCAGCTCAAACTCTCTCATTGAGAATCCACATTGCTGCCAGAGTAGACTTTTAAAGGCACGAATCTAATATGTGACTGCTCGTAAAACTCACGAGATAAAACTTTAACTCCTGAATGTAGTTTTGGAGACTGTTACGGACTGAATTGTGTCCCGTCCAACCCCCGAACCCATCTAACAGTCCCTCTGTGATTTATATGTTGAAGCCCTAACTCCCACCATGACTGTATTTGGAGATAGGGTCTTTAAGGAAGTAATTAAGGTTAAATGAGGTCATCAGGTGGGGCCCTAATCTAACAGGATTGGTGTCCATATAAGAAGAGGAAGAGACACCAGGAGTGCGTGCACAGAGAAGAGGCCATGTGAGGACGCAGTGAGAAGGCAACTGTCTACAAGCCAAGGAGAAAGACCCCAGGAGAGAATAACCCTGCCACGACTGCTAGGACTTCCAGCTTCCAGAACTGTGAGAAAATTCATTTCTTTTCCTTAAGCCACCCCGTCTGTGGTGGTTTGTTATGGTAGGCCCAGCTGCCTAACGCAGAGCCTCTGCGCCAGCCTTTCATCTCTACCCTCCTCTTTGGCCTGCCCCCTTTCACACCGATGCTGAAGCCAGAACTGCGTATGCATCCTTGAACGCACCACAGTCTCTCTCATCTCGTGTTGTCACCATTTCCTCTGCATGGAATGTCCTCCCACCTCTCCATCTCGGCCACCTGGATGAATTCCACATACAGATTAGTGACAGGTTCAGTGGGATTTCCCGTGGATTGGATGTGGGGTTCAGAGAGTTGCTCACAAAAATTTTCTTTTATGTGAACTAATGATTCCATATTTCTTTTCTTAATTTTTTATTGAGTTTCTTTATATTTTTATCATTTATTCTTCAGTGTCCTCTGTACTTTGTATCCCTCCCCTTCAAACTCATATTAAAACTTGCCTACCCACCTCGCCCCATTTGCAAAAATGAGCTCAAAATGGATCAAAGACTTAAATGTAAGCATTAAAACTGTAAAACTCTTAGAAGAAAATATAGGTGTAAATCTTCCTGACCTTGGATTAGACAATTGTTTTTAAATATGATACCAAAAGCACAAGCAACAAAAGAAAAGTAGAGATAGACTGGACATTGTCAAACTAAACACTTTTGTGTTTTAAAAGATATTATCAAAAAAAGTGAAAATACAACCCACAGAATGAAAGGAAACTTTTGCAAATCATATATCTGATAATAGACTTGTATCTAGAATATATAAAGAAGTATTACAACTCATAATAAACAGACAACCCAGTAAAAAATGGGCAAAGCTTCTGAATAGATACAGAAGATATTCAAATGGCCAGTGAGCACACAAAAAGATGTTCAACATCATTAGCCATCAAGGAAAAGGAAATAACAACCACAATGTGTGTGAGATACCACTTCACACTCAGGATGGCTATAATCAGAAAGTCAGATAATAAGTGTTGGTGAGGATATGGAGAAATCAGAACCCTCATACGTTACTGGTAGGAAAGTAAAATGGTGCAGCTGCTTTGGAAAATAGACTGGCAGTTATTCAAATGGTTAAACATAGAGTTACCATATGATTCAGCAATTCCACTCTTAGGTATATACCCAAAAGAAATGAAATCCTATGTCCACACAAGGACTTGTACAGGAATGTTCACAGCAGCATTATTCAAAAGAGCCAAAAAGTGGAAACAGCCCAAATGTCCGCCAACTGATGAATGGATAAACAAAGTGTGGTATATCCAGACAATGGAATAGTGTTTGACAATAAAGAGAAATGAAGTACTAATAAACGAAACAATATGAGTGAACCTTGAAAATATTATGGTAAGTGAAAGAAGCCACAAAAGACTACTCATTGTGTGATTCCATTTATATGCAATGTACAAATTAGAGAAATCTATAGACACAAAGTGGTGGCTTAGGGCTGGGGAAAGAGAGGTTGGGGAGTGAAGGCTAAGAGGTGCAGAGTTTCTTTTAGGATGACGAAAATGTTCTAAAGTGGATTGTGGTGATGAATGTACAACTCTGTGAGTACACCAAAAGCCATTGAATTGTACATTTTAAACTGGTGAATTGTATGGTATGTGAATTATATTTCAATAAAGCTGTTTTAACAAATCTTGCCTACCACATGACCCCACAGCAGAGGCCTGGTTCTGCTCTAATTTAGGGAAAAGTTTGGTAACTGATTCATACTAAAGTGTTGGTACTAATCACATCCTGATATGCCTTCCTCTCAAGTCTTATTTGCAGTTATTAGAAGAACGTGCCTTCACTAAAACAAATTCTTTTTAAATTTTAAACTCGTTAAGAAATTTTTTAATACTTTGACTTCTTTTAGAATTTTTTAAAAATTTAACTTTAATTTTTCGTGTTATCGTCTGTTCGGTGACCATCTCTTCCTGACAGATTATCAATAATCTTCAGCAGAACAGGGATCAGATTTGTCTTGTTCCTCACTGTATCCATAGCACATGGGATGGTGCTGGCTCAGAATAATAGAATATTTGCTAAATAACATATTATGAGTAAATGAACAAGTGCCTGAGTGAGAAGGGGAGTCGTTTCTGGCGTCCCTAAGATAGCTCACACAGGCAGTCATCAAAATGCCCATGAGTAGGTCTGGCCCTGGGGAGGAGGAGAGGGGACAAGCAGCGTCTACAGCATGGGTTATGCCCCAGCGTCCCCTGAATTGGTCCCCTGGGACATTCCTACGTGTCCCAACGATGCTGCCCTGGGTCTGAACATCTCAGGAGTCAGCCTGCAGGGCCGAGGAGTGCAGTGGGGAGATCTTGTGGCTTTAGAGTCATCTCTTGTGTTTGACCCCAAGTGCTATAACCTAGCTAAATTACCCACTCTTTGCCAGACTGGCCCCCAAATGACTTTCTGTAGCTCTTAAAACTAAATTTACCTCCTGAATGGTTAAAAATTGGCCGTCATCGGTTACTCCAAAGACAGTGGTTAAGGCAATTCTGAGGCAAGCTCCAGGGGGCGTCTGCGCAGTGGCTGTGCTTTTGGAACGAGCAGCCAACACCTCGAGAGAGGACGACTCTCCCCTAGACGTAGACACTCCCAACGTGTGTGTGAGAAAATGTGACCTCAGAGTTACATCGGGTGTGTCCCTAGACAGATGGAGTCAGATCGAAAGTGACTGTGCAGTTCAACCTGGAGCTGCCGGAGGTGCCAAGAAAGGCAAGGCAGAGAAAGGCCCCTCATAAAAATTAAGAAACAGGAAAAGAATTAGTTCACAGAAAAGAGCATCTTCAGTGAGATTGGAGACCAGGGAGTGGAGAGTGCCCTGGGACAGCCCTCTCCCAGCGTGGCCGTGAAGTCAGCCCAGCATGAGATGCGGCTGGTGGCCGCTGGGGTGGTGCCTTCCGCATAGATGTCTCCAAGTGCAGTCACTGGACAAAGGCTGCACATTTCTGAGGCCCCTGATGCTGACTAACAATTTGTTTTTCAGAAAGTTTGTCTCTGGTACCTCGTTCTTGAAAATCCTAAAATGGATCCCATGTCTGATGTGCATTTCAGAAACCAACAGAGGTCACAAAGGCCATTAGAAAGTGACACAATATTCGTCCTTGTCTTGCTCTGGCCTTATTTCCAGACAGCATCACACTTTCCTCTACCCCTAAGTGCTCCTGCCACATGCAGACCCACAGTCAATCCTTTTCAGCCCCTCCCCGCACGGAATAGGCTCAGAGCATCAAAAATGTAGCCAGGGCTGAGGATGTGACTGCCCAGAAGTGCACGACCCATCTGGCCAGTTGACCTGAGTTCGCTGTTTGGTTCAGGATCAAAATCCCTCTTTAGTGAAAAAAGAAAAACTGAAAGGAAAAATAAGCCACATGGGTGACACTGCTGTGACACTCACCTGATACCCTAGGCTCCTCACATCCCATGAGCGAGGGGCCAGGGATCAGCGTCCCCTTTTACAGGTGAGGAAACAGAACAGAGGTGACTTCCTTGCCCAGGGTTTTGGAGGAGGAGCCAGAGGACCTGGGCTCGCTTAGCTCTGTCTTCCCTCCGTGACCCACTTGTCTTGGCTGGTTTACTCCCTCGTTGCATAAATCTCTACCCAGGGCCTGCCATGTGCCAGGTACTGTGGGAAGCTCTGAGGATGCAATGGGGAACAAGACAGGTCCCGTGCTCCCAGGGCCACAGCCTGTCGAGCTCTAACTCACCCTCGCCTGCTTGATGCATCCACTCAGAGGCCTCACAGACCCCTGGCCTCAATGCACTCCAAACCGAGCTTGCGCACCAGACCCTCACTCTGCCTCCTGCCCAACCACCAGCCTTTCCTTTCTCACCATCACCAACCAGGGAGCCAGAGTCATCCTGGTTGCCTCTCACCCCCTCACTCCACATCCAACCCACCTGGAGTCCTGCTGGTGTTCTGGAACTTTCCTGGAGAGTTTTCCAGCTGTCCCATATATCCACGCAGACAAGTGGATGCGACTTTCAAAAGCAAATTTCTTCAGGACTTGCCTGAGGTCGGAGGTGTTTTTGTCGGATCCCTGGCCTTCTGGATCCTGGGGGTCAGCGAGAATTCTGTGTCCCCGAGAATCAGGGTGTGACTTCATTGCACTTTAAAGAAACGCAGCCAGTTCTTGTTCTGAAATAGACTTTAATCAAAGGGGTGAAATAGGGCAACAATTTTAAATACTAGAATGCTTGTAAAATATTAAATGTGTTCTGCTTAATTTTGACAAGGTAAAAATCTCCACTTTTTATACCTCCCACTCTCTATCTTTTCTTTAATTATTAAACCAAACTATTTTCAAAGAAACATAAGAAACTCTGCCTTTAACTAGCAGTATGATCTTCAGCAAGTTATTTTACCTCTCGGTGCCTCAGTTTCTCCATTTTTAACGTGAGAGAGTTGGACTCCAGAAGGTGTAAGTCCCTTCCAGCCTGGGGTTTGTTTTCCACAACATTCATGAGTTCCCTCTGAAAGAACTTCCTTGTCCTCTGAAGTTCAGGCACCCTGAGGACATGCAGCGACCTTGGGGCTAGGAGCCACACAGCCATTCCTCTGTGAGGTCGTGCCCGCCAGGTGCTGCCAGAAGGAGGCAGAGGTGCGGGACTCACAGGGCCCACAGGCCTCCTCTCCTTCCCCTGGGCCGCAGGAGCACACAGCTGTCCCCTGAGGGCCTGTTTCCTAGAGGCACTGCTGTCTCCTTCTCTCTTCCTCTTCCTCATCCCCCCAAAGGGCTCCCACTTTTCAAAAACAAAAGCATAGAGCTTGGCCCCCTGCCTGAAAAAAAAGAAGAAAGAAAATGGAAAGAGAAACTACCCAGAACAGGAAGAAAAACAAAACATTTTCCTCAAAAAATCAACATGCTGCATGCATCTACACTGAGAAGATATTGTCAAACGATGTCTTGAAAAGATGTTTGAAACGCTCTTAGACCTCTCAATGCGCCCCCACAAGCCTCCTCTCTGTGACTCCCCATGACAGTGCTATGGGAGGGTGGGCTAATTGTTAGACGAGGTGTCTCAGGGGTTACCCCAAGGCCTCCAGTTAGTAAAGATGGAGGCAGTGAAGGCTGTCTACTCTCTTCCGACCTGCCTCTGTCCCCAAGAGGAGAGCAAGTCCGGGACGTGTTCACTGGGGCCTCTCCTGGGAAGGAAGATGCTGGTGGGGCAGGCTCGTGTAGACGGGTTGGGGAAAGGACCAGAAATCTATGGGTGTAGGGGTGCTGCAGGGGCCTAGGGGAGGAACGGAGGGAGACCACAGGGGGATCCTCACTGATGCTGGCCAGGCCTGGCCTCTATGAGGAGTCAGTTCACTGGCGGATTTGTCCTTGCCTGCTGCTCCCACACTGGGCCCACAGATGGTGGAGGAGTGATCAGGAAGGCCAGTCCTTGCATCCTCTGCCTCCCTTGCTAAGCTGGGATCCTCTCTTTCATTCATTCCCGGCACCCTGTCTCCTTAGCCACACTCCCCCAGCCCAGTGTTCTACAATTGGGTGAGGACAGACCTGCCTTTCCCAGAAGTGACACAGGCTCCAAAATTATTTAGTTCTTATGCTTTGCAATCTGGACTTTCATTACCTCATCACCATAATTCTGGGCATTAAAAAAGTGTCTCTCCAAGTGTGGCCCACAGATCACCTGGTCAGCACCACCTGAGGGGCTTATTTAAAACGCAAATTTCCTGAAATCGCCCCAGCGCTACAGGTCACAATCCCTGGGGTGGGGCTTCAAAACGTGTGTCTGTAACAAACTGCCAGGTGATTCTGATGCCTATTGAGGGCTGAGAGCTGTAGGAAGCTCTCTGGACTCCGTGATCCCGCTCTTTGTGAGTGAGCATGTGTGTGTGTGTGTCTGTGTCACTCTCTATCAGGTCTCTTTCCTGTTGGTACCTTCTCTGCAGCAGCCCCAGCTGGATCTGTCTGCACTCTGGGAACATGCCCACCAGGAATGTCGTGCTTCCAGGCTCTTGTTGATATCAAGCTAAAAATGCAACTGTAGATGCACGCAGTCTGAGATTAAACTATTCCCAGCCTCATGAGTACCCTTGCCAACCAGCTGCCTCCTTCTCTGACCTCTGGATGTCACAAACAAGCCAAGTTTCTAGCTGCCGGTGCTCTCACTGCATCCTCCCAGCACCCTCCAGCAGGAATGAGGGGTAACAAGCACTGCTCCCAGGGGCCTCTGAGGGTCAGGCTGCTCTCCCCCAAACCCCAGAATCCAGGAACACTCTCATCCCCCAGTTCTGCCCACCTGGACTGGGGGCTGGGACAGGAGGGGCCCTGGGGTCCTGCTGCCAGCCAGGTTTAAGGCTGGGCTGTGCCACCCTCGGAAATACCATGGGGATGCCCTAAGTCAGCAACTGAGCAGGTGACAGAAGAATGAAGAATTCTCTTCCCCATCTTTTTATGATGTCAAAGACCCTCACTCCCCATCCCCTTTCCAGACCCTACAGAGAGATGAAGATGTGCACAAGTTACGAACTTTACAGCCTTGTTCTCCATTGGTCTTAGCGCCAAGCGGACATGCATCCTTAGAGTGCCAGGGCAGGGACTTGGCCTCCAGAGCATCTCACACATTTATCTAACAAATGTTTATTTAATACCAACTGTATGTCAGGCTCGTAGTCGTTCTCAGTGGTAATACCAAGGGCACTGATCACGCATGGGTTTCTATGGGCCAGGAGCCAGGCTAACGCATCTCATGCGTCATCACATGGGAGTCCACGACTGCCTAAGGAGGCAGGACCTGCTGTTACTACTTTGAAGTTCGGTGCGAGTGAATGGCAGAGCTGGGAGGGAGCCCGGGTCACAGGTCCAGGCACCTGCCTCCCATCCTGTTCCAGAAGTAGGGAAATGAGGCTCACGGGGTACCGGCAGCTTGCCAAAGATTAAAGAGCCGTTAGCTGCAGGAGGCAGGATTTGAATCCAGACCTGTCGTACACCAAAGCCCAGGCACTTCTTCTTGTACCCCAAAGATTGCCCTGCCTAGAGGTGGGTGCCCCCATTTGGAGCCTTGGACAAAGTCAGTAGTGGGGGATGTTGGCTCAGAAGGGGCACAGGCCTCTGCCCGGGGCTGGAGGAGGTGGTGGCTGGGACTAGGGTGGGTGGGAGAGCCTGGGCCCAGCTCTCTCACCCAGGCTGGGCTGAGGGGGCAGCTCTGAGATGCTCAGCTACCCCAGCTGTCAGAGCAGGCGCCTCTGGAAACCTCCTGGTGGTCCCTGTCCAGAGGCAGCATCAGGAATGGAGATGACGAGGCCTCAGCCCAGACTTAGTCTGGGAGCTGTGAGAGCATGAAGGTTAGGCCTGAGTCTGAGGACTTTCTCTGCAGGGAAGAAGCAGCCCCTCTGGATTTCTGCAGAGGTGGGGAAAGTTGGCCAGAAGGCTGCCCAAGGGGTGGTCTGTCCTTCCACATCTTGTCTTACCAGCTCTCATTACAGCCAATAAAATAAAAAGAAAGAAAGAGAGACAAAGGGAGAGCAGGGAGGAGGGAGGGAGGAAGGGAGGAAGGGAAAGAAGGAAGATAGAAAAAGAGGGAGGGAGGGCGAGAGGGAGAGAGGAAGGAAGGAAAGAGGGAAGGAAGGAAGAGAGAGGAAGGGAGGGAGACCCTCCCCGGGTGCTCTCCCACTGTGAGCATGGGCAGCTCAAACCCAGGGCTGGCTGTCGACCTTGGGCTGGGCAGGAACAGCTCGTTCTTAATCTCAGCTAATAGTCTCCAAACATTTCTGAAACTACCAACTCCTTAGTGAAAACTTCTTCAGCAGGCACCTGCAATATGTGTTTATTTATTGACGTGTAAATACATGTACTGCGTTCTAAACTATACGTAACATGTACCATTAATAACATGGGCAAAACATACACAAAAATGATAAAATGAAAAATACACACGAGGAGGAGTTCTAATATTTTCCATGCACCCTGGCCTAAGTCTTTGCTAATCACTAGGGGAACATAGACCTCTGAACATACACAGTGATGTGCCAGAGGCATTGGAAACCTCATAGACACGACACATCTTCAGAGAGCATCGGTTTCACTCAGGTAATTCAAAATAGAGACATGAAGATAGCTATGTTATAGAAGAGGATGAAAAATCCACGTGGACTTTTCAGGTCGAACAGGAGGCTTTGGAGAAAGTTATATTGCTGTGGGACGCTCTGCGATTGGTCCAGATCACCAAGGTTACGACTTTTTCTGAGGTTGGGGGCACTTGGTGACTATGCTTCCAAAGCAATGGTCTAGGTGGAGGCAATCAGGTCCAAAGATGAGCATGAGTTTTAGGAAACTTTGAGGTTTTGGTTGGCTGAATGTTAAATAAGAACATCTGTGTTTTACTCTGGGTCTTGATGTTCATTGCTTACTCATTCATTCATTCATTCATCCATTCAACAGGTATTTATTGAATGTCTATTCCAGTCCAGGCACCACGGAAAATACTGTGCCAATATTTCAGGAGAGACTTGTCAGAGAGAACAAAAAGACAATGATGCTTGGAAAACTAGAGCAGAGCTTCCTCCCAATCCCCTGGACTTTCAGGTGTCTCTGTTTCCTTAACTGTTATGATGGTTATAGTGAGATGAAAAAGAAATACTCTGAAATTAAAATTGCTAATAAGTGCAAATTAATCTAAATTATGACCATAAGATATTCCTGCAGGAAATATCAGCTGAGCCCCTGTGCATGCCAGGACTTGTGCGGGGTAGAGTGGGGAGGACAGAGATGGTCCCAGCAAGAGCCTATCCACAAAGGGGAGATTGGTAAGGAAATGGGAGATATATTGAAATATGATTGTTGGGGTGCAGACAGAAAGATTGGGATGGCTCAAACAGTAGGTGCTATGGGACTTCTGAGGGGGAGAGGTGATCTGCACTGTACAACCATTTGTGATGCTGTTAATCCTTATCCTCTTAAGATTTCACAACCCTTATTATAAATGCTATAACAAGAACACAAACTGTACCATGAAGGGCTGAGGGCAAGATGGTTTGTCAATTACTGTCATTGACGATGTCGGATCAACTCAGATGTATGACCGTAATGAGCCCATCATGGCTGCATGAGACAAGACACTAACCCTATCTAGGAAACACAAGCCAATCCAGATGTTACGTTATCTGTGTATTGTGCCGACATCATTGGGAATAGACTTGGGAAAGCAAGATCCACCTGGATTAAGCCACCAATGCTGAGAAGAAACGGCCGTGTAAGTATTTGGTGAGTCAACTGGCTAGAATGGTAAAGGTGGTGACCAAGGAGCTTCATCGTATACATGTGGGTTCCTCCTCCTCTCAGTTACCCTCCACGGAATGTTTCCCAGCCAGAAGCACCTGGTATGCCTTTGCATTTCCTTGGCCCTAGAGGAACCCCAGAGCAAGAGTGCATATGTGAATGATTCCATGGTCATACTTTGGAAAGAACTCCAAGCACACACCCACGGGTGATGCTCTCATTACCATCTCTGAATCCAGAAGGCAAATTATCAGCAGTGCTATTAAGAGAAAGGGCTGCAGAACGGATGCAGGAAATCATTCTCTAGTTGGTCTGGAGAGAGGATATATTAGTCAACTAGGGCTGCTGTAACAAAGTACCATAGATAGAGGGCTTAAATAGCTGACATTTATTGTCTCACAGTCTTGGCGGCTGGAAGTCCAAGATCAAGGTGTTGGCAGGGTTGGTTTCTTGAGACCTCTCTCCTTGGCTTGTAGATGGCTGTCTTCTCCTTGAGTCCTCCCTCTGTACATGTCTAATCTCCTCGTCTTCCATGGACACCAGTCATATTGGATTAGGCCCCACTCTAATGACTTCATTTTAACTTAATTATCTCCTTAGAGACCCTATCTTGAAATACAGTCACATTCTATGGTACTGGGAGTTAGGATATGAACATATGAAGTTTGGGAGAGGACACAATTCAACCCATAACAGAAGTATTTTCTTAATTTAATTAAATGAAGCAATGGGAGAAAAGAGAACCAACTAGCTCACTATGTGCAATGTTATAAAGGCTTCACCGGGACCTGGTGTGAATAACAAGAAGACTGACCCAACTTGGCCACTTTTGGCCAGGACCCCAGGAGTGACTGGCTCCTACCAAAAGCCGTCTTTACAGCAGAATGCTGTTATGGACTGAATGATGGTGTGCCCCCAGAATTCATATGTTGAAATTCTGGTTCCCAAAGTGATGGTATCAGGAGGTAGGGCCTTTGGGAGGTAATCTGGTCATAAAGGTAAAGCCCACATAAATAGGACTAGCATTCTTATAAAAGAGACATGAGAGTTTGCTCTCTCTCTCTGCTCTCCAGCATGTGAGGACTTGAGAAGAAGGCCTCTGCAAACCAGGAAGAGGATTCTCACCAGAACATAAACTGCCAGCACCTTGATCTTGGACTTCCCAAGTTCCAGAACTGTGAGAAAGCATTCTCTCACTGCATCCATCACTTAAATATTTGTTATTTGAGCCACCCGGTCTATAGTAATTTGTTATAGCAGCCCGAGCTGACTAAGGCAGATGGTGGGGATTCTAGGAGTGGGAGGACCCAACCACACACATGAAAAGGAAGAACCTCCTTGATCTCAAACACAGTTTTGGCCCCATTGCCCAGCAGGGCGGAGCCATCTGCATGCAGCAGCTGTGCAGGGCCCTGCAGCATGTGACCTTGAGGCAGAGCTTGCAGGGTGCAGGCCCTGATGCTTCCTTTTCTTCCCCAGGAACATGCCCCTGAACTCTTGTTGCCCCACTGGCCCTGGGGCAAGTCCCCTGCTTCAAGATGTGGTGTGGCTAGGACACTGTACAATCCAGTTTTGAGATCTTTGTCATTATGGTGGCCCAAGTCTCCAAGAGCCGGTGGAGAGGAAGCTCTTGCTAATCTGGCAGTAGAAGTTTTCCTGGGTGCTGACGCTGGGAGGCATTGGTAATGCTGGTAGCAGCTCTGTGCGGCTCTAATCTGGTTTATGCAAACCCAGTCATTTCCGGCCGCCCGCTAGGAGGGCTGGGAGGAGGGATTTGCTTTGATCTATTATCAAAGAAGATTTTGCATTTACATGGCAATGGCTAATGCAAAAAATATTGCTTTTTGGGAGAAACATGAACCAAACTATGCCCTAAATTCAGATATTTAAGATGATATTGTGGCATCTTGGAACACTCAGCATTAAACAAACAAACGTGAAACTCCCTGTTTCATTCTTCAAATAAAGACCAAATGAAGGGAAAGCAAAGTATCCAAGTGCTTGTGTAAGTTTCCTGCCTCTTTCCTTGTGCAAGGATCCTCCATGGCCCTGTGCTCTGATCCGGCCATGGCTGCCAGAAAGCAGGAGAATGCTTTCTCCTTCAAGGCCCCTGGCACAAGGCTCTGCACATGAGGCCTGGGGCTCAGAATCTTCCTTTCACAAAGAAGTTTCTTCCACATTCTGCTCCAGCCCAAGGGAATGAGATGGAGTCAGGAGACCAGGTCTGAAGCTAAGCGCTGCCTCTCACTAGCTGTAAGAGATTGGCTGAGTCTGGACTTCCTCATCTGTAATATGGGAATAATAGTATTTGACCTTCCCCACCTCACGAGACTTTTGTAAGAATCAAAAGGAGGAGTGTAGGGGCTGGCACCGTGGCCTAGTGGTTAAGTTCAGCACACTCCAATTCAGCGGCCTGGTTTTGGTTCCGGGGTGGGGACCTACATCATTCGTTGGCAACCATGCTGTGGCAGTGACCCACATACACAACAGAGGAAGACTGGCACAGATGTTAGCTCAGGGCGAATATTCCTCAAGCAAAAAAAAAAAAGTAGTAGTGTAGGCAAAGGTTCTTAAAACGGTAAAGTATCATGTGCCTTGCAGGAGACATTTTTTGGTTTTGTCACTCAGCATCTTTTATGTCTCTTTCTAGTAACAGCATAATGTTTACGCTATAACGTAATTTCCTCTGGATAACCAACCTCATCCCACTATTAGTCCTCGGGCTATAGGGGGACTTGACCCTTCCCCCAGTCCCAGAAGCACGGGGGCAGGGGGGTGTAGGGGGTGAGGGGGGTGGCTAAGGCCTGACCAAGGAAAGCCTTGCAGCCTCCTCTTGTGGTGGATTGGCCCTGAGAATCCTCTCCAACTGCCCTGCACGGTATTGCAGGGCTGCACAGCTAAAAAGCTACCTTTTCTAGACTCTTCTACAGGCAATGATCTGAATGCAAATTATTATCCAAAATTTTCCACTCAAACTCAATTTGGAAGCAGAAGTGCAGAAGAGACAGTTTCCCAGTGACTTCCACATTTTCTGTAGGCTCACACGCTCATGGAGAGTGGTCTCCTCAGCAGTGGTCCAACATCTGGTCAATCATGTCTTGGGTTTGAGAAGCAGGTTGGTGGCAATGACAGTGAAGCCATCAGCTTCCTGGCCTCCTGATCCCTGAATCACAAATATGACCTGTGGTCCTGAACTCAATTGTTCTGGTGGTGGCCTCCTGATTCCCCCAAGGTCCTGAGTGTTTCAGGAGTCATAGTTCTCCCTAGCAGGTCATTTCTGCTGTATTCTTGGAGTCATTTCTGAAGATTCAACCTAGAACTCATTCCTCAGACTATCCAACAATTTTGCAAGCACCTGATACTGTAATTAAATGCTTCTCTGCTTTGAATGTCTAGAGTGGCTTCTGTATGCTACCAGTGAACCCCAACTGGTACAGATGAGATGGTTCCTTGGGACCCCACTTGGATCAAGGAGAGAGTCAGATCACAGAGTTTCATTCAGAGAGTTGAGAAATAGAGGCTAACTTTCTGATGGACTTGGAGGTTCCGAGAACAGAGCAGCTGGCAGCCATCTTGCCTTTATAAGAGAGCTTGTCTGAGAAAAATACCACATGAGGGGGCCAAGAAAGAGATGAGAGAGGCCCGATCTTGACAGCATTGGAGTAGTTAAATCAAGCAACATCTTGTGCCAAACCTACCCCTGGACTTTCCAGTTTCATGAGCCAGCAAATTCCTCCTTCTGTCTAAGACAGTTGGAGTTGGGCTAGTCCATCATTTGACGAAAACATAATTTATCAGGCATAATGATGATCACAGGAGAGTAACCACAGGTCAGCAGTGGTAGGATGGCCATAGATCACATATTCTCAACCAGCTGTCTGCGTCAGAATCGCCTGGGGGAGCTTCACAAGAGAGAAGTGAACAGGTCTGGGCCTGGGCCGTCCAGATCCCAGGAAGGACACGCGTGAGCAATTGGAAAATTCTGTCAGGTAAGGTGGTTCTCACGTGCACCTCTGGAGAACGTGGCTGCTATGGATCCACTCATGGGGAAGGGGAAGCAAATTGGTGGACACTCCTTGAACACACTTGAATGCTTAAATCCCAGTTTTAGGCACTAACATTATTTTTCACTTAATTTTGATTTTCTTCTTTTAGAGTTAAAAGACCTTTGCATTAAATCACTCAGTATTGTAACCACCAGATGAGAATACTATTGAGAGAAATATTTCAGCCCAGATTGTGTAAGCCGAAGCAGCTGGGCCATTTTTTAAAAATTGTAATAAATAAGTGAATACATAATCATCCCTCAAGTGCCAGCTCTCTGTTCTGTGTGCTCCCAGAGCTGTGTTTTTTCATCTTTATTCCATGCCCCCGAAAAGAAAAGCAACGTAGGGAAAAATGTTGACAGATTGTTCTCTGTGACGTCAACTAACAGAAAAAGCTAAATGGTCGATGCTCATTCCAGAAGGCATTTCTCCTGTGGGTTTTGATGGGTGCTGACTTGGAATAACCCTTCCTTTTCTGGAATAAATATTATAATAAGTATAAATATAAATAATAAACATTAGCTATGCAGCTACCTGAGAAGAGAAAGCAAACGTTTTGATGTCTGCAGTGTATAAAAGATCTAACAGTGGTAGAAACAGGCTGTGGAATGGAGTGAACAAAATATTGATCTAGCATTTCTGAAGGGCCTGGCCAGGGTGTGAGTGGCTGAAGGTGAACCAGACATGCTTCACTGGGTCAAGAAATTTACAGTCTACGGAGAAACAGACTTGGTGAAAGAGCATAATCGTTTGATAGAGGATTTTATCTTTGGAATCAAACAAGAATTATTCAAAGGCAAATCTGAAGAATAAATCGGGTGATCAGATCAGCTGACTCTAAAGGATGACTCATAGGATGGCTCTGAAGCCAGTTCCCGAAGATGATTTCTGCAAATGTTGTGAGCATCTTGGAATGTGTGCGTAACCTCCTGAGGTACCACTTTGAAGGGGCAAATCATTCCATGTATAAGTGCTAGTTTGTTTTGTTTTTGTTTCTGTTTTTAGGAACATATATAGGCCAAAAAAAAAAAAAAAAACCACCACGTGATTAAATGCTGAGCTGATGGAATTTTTCTCTAAACTGAATTTCCCCAAGTCTTCCCTGGATGTGACTGTTAGGCCACATAAACATTAGCAATAAGTTATGCTGGCCCATTGTCTCTGCCTGGGCATCCCCTGAAGGCTCCCCTGGGTATTGCTGGAGTCTCCTCTGTGCGAAAGAACAATCTCCTCTCTCAGGACCTTCTGCCTGGCTCCCTCACTGCTGACTGCTGCCCATGAAGCCTCTCATGAGCGCTTTAGACCTCTGAGAACACGGCCTTCCTCCTTGAGCCTCTATATGCCCTACAGACATGGGGTGATGGACCTTCCTCCAACTCTGTGTTGCATTTCATCCTCCGGATCTGGGCCTCCAAAGTCCGCATTACAAGCAGCTCATTGACCTGCCTGCAGCTTCTTTCTAACCCCACCCCCTCATCCACAGGGCAGGGGCACAGACAGCACGACTTCCTGCTCTGTCTCTCCTCCCCACCAGGCTCTGGATTGAAGTCCATGTCACCTCCTCTCTTTATGCAAACAGATCGTTGAGTAGCTCCCTCGCAGCTCACGACTCCACCCAACGGTGAGTCCCCCATCAGGTTCAGCTACTTCTAAAACAAAGATCAGGCAAGGGTCTTGAGAACTTAGATTCTTCTTGTCACTTCTCTTGGTTTCTAACACAGCTGACTTTGGGCCAAAGCTTACATTTAATTAATAGAATGGGATACGGGAGGAGGCTGCTGCTCTCCATTAAAGGGGAAGTGACTTGTCTGCAAATAACTGTACAACTGAGACACACCTCACAGACTCCAGGGGGCAGGGATGTTCAACAACTCAGCGAGGCGGGCGCAACAAAGGTACCACACGCACTGTTTACAAGGGTTTCTTTTAGGGAGTTACATCGTGGGGGATGCTCACATGCTGCTTTATAAAGGCTGTAGTGTTTTAATTCTTTTCCAAAAAAAAGTCTTTCCCTTGTAGTGTCATGGGAGAATTAAACAAGGCTTCAAATGTGAGGGGCCAAGCCCCTCTTCCTCAACGCCCAACCCCCTTCTCCCAAAAACTTCCTAGAACTGTCCATTTTATTTGAATATTTGAAGAAAATAATATATTTACATTAAAACAAGCGTAAATATATTATGGAGTAAGATATAAAAATTCACATGAATTTTTAAGATAGAACAAGAGACTTAAAAGAAATTTCATCTCTGCTGCTCCGGGGCATGCATTCACTCTTGTTAGGGATACTTCAGCAGAAAAGTTGGAGAAGTTCTGATGTGGGCCCCAGGGAGGCCTCGAAAGCTCCCTCGCTGAGGACTGACAGGATCGGCTTATGTGTTAGAGAGACCACTCAGAAGGCAGTGTGGTGAGGTGGAAGGAACAGAGGTGAGGTTCTTGAACTCAGCCCCCTGTGTAATAATTGTACCTCAGGTTGCCTCTTGAATCCAGAGCTTTCTGTGTGCTAGGGGAATGTACACGCATTTCTCTTCAGGAACACAACAAGCACTATGTTATCAGAGGACAGCGAGCCTCACAGAGGTGAGGAGCACTCAGTCACATGGCCCAAAGCCAAATTATGCCTACTGAATCTCGCCACCCCCCTGCCTGGAGCCTTCTGACAAACTGCCCCATGCTTGCCACCTCTGGCCTTCCCCAGCTCCAATATGACAGGCTCTCAGAGTCCCTGTGGCCAGGCTCCCCTGTAGGCCATGATGCCTTAGCCACCTGGCTGGGTCCAGGAACCTGCTACTAAGCTCCTTAGCCTTCGGCTGCCCCACCCTGGCCCTCACTCCCACTCCATTCCCATCAGTGACCCATTTCCTGACAGAACAGTCTCAACCATTCCACATCTGACTCCAGGAGAAAGTGACTCCATGATTTTTCAGAGGGACACATGGCAGTGTGTTTCTAGCGGTTGTAACAGGCTGAAGAGAGGGGGATGTTCTATGCCCAGAGTAGAGAGGAGGCTCACGTAACCCTGAAAGAAGGCCTGACAGCCTTGTGTGGAGGGGGGAGGGGTGCACGCCTGCCCCCGAGGTCACGTCTCCTTTCAGGAAGTTGAGCTGCTCCAGATGCCTGCGTCTCAGGGAGAGGAACCACATTTCACCACATGATCCCCACTCACTGGGCATCATAGCTGCGGCTTCTCCCACCAGACCTCTCCCTGCAGCCCAGGAGAGAGCTCTGACTTGGGGACTTTAAAGACTTCTACTTATCACCAAGGAAGCAGGAGGAGGACCAGGACACTCTCTCCCCTGGTGCCGACTGTGGGCGAACAGGAAATGGCTCCAGCCTTTCTTCCTCTCAGCCTTTGCTTTCTCTTTCAAGTCTGTAGCCTGTATCTTTGAGTCACACAAAACATTTTAGAACAAACAGTGAGAAATAAGTCTGCTTGCAAGGGGAATGTCCTGAATTCTAATAAGCCGTTTTTTCTCTGTAAGGCAACAGCATTGCTTCCAGGTTCCAAACTGGACTCTGATTTGTCTCTGTCTGTTTCTTTCCATGCTCTGTCCTCTCGAGTGGGAACTTGGCAGGTGTGAAGCTTCGTGGATGCTTACGAGGTCGAATAGAGTCTCAAGGGGTACTAGGGGCCGCACTTCCGGGAGGCCTCAGCAGTAGCTACACCTGACAGGCAGCCAACCAATATTTATTTACTAATTGTTGATTATGTGCCAGGCACTGTGATTGGTGTTTGGGATGGAATGTGGAGCAATGTGGACAAAATCTCTACCCCTGTGAAGCTTAAAATCTAATGGGGAAGAAAGATATTAAGCAAAATTTCCAGTTACACTGAATATTAAGAAGGGGAAGGGCAAAATACTGTTGGCACATGTGAAGAGCTTGTAACTTGGCTGGGGGCAGGAGAGAGAGTAAGAAAACTTCCATCTAAGGAAGTGACATTTAATATAAGACCTACAGGAGTGGGCTATGCGAAAACGAGGAGGAGAGATGGCGAGCAGACAGCTCCAAACCGAGGGATCAGCTCATGTGGAAAGCCCTAGAGTGGCTAGAATGGGTGTCCTTAAAGAATTCAAGACGTCCAGGGTTCTAGAGTGGAGAGGACAGGGAGAGAGTGGAGGGGAGGTAGGCAGAGGCATGGAGAACAGGGTTGGCAGTGGGCAGCAATTGACAGGTTCTAGAAAAGGAAAAGACATCATCAGATTTGCATTTCTAAGGGATCACTCTGGCTGTTGTGGGGTGGGTGGAGCTGGAAAGGGGCAGGAATGGGTTCAGGGAGACCGTTGGACTTTCGCAATCATCGGGTGAGAGATGGTTACGATTTGCACGGGGGTGGAGACAGAGAAAGTGGAAAGGGGAGAATGAATCAACTGAGGAGCGATGGGTGAAAAGTTGGGGCTTGAGGGGCTGGCCCTGTGGCCGAGTGGTTGAGTTCGCGCGCTCCACTGCAGGCGGCCCAGTGTTTCATTGGTTCGAATCCTGGGCGCGGACATGGCACTGCTCATCGAGCCGCGCTGAGGCGGCGTCCCGCATGCCACAACTAGAAGGACCCACAGTGAAGAATATACAACTATGTACTGGGGGCCTTTGGGGAGAAAAAGTAAAAAAATAAAATCTTTAAAAAAAAAAAGTTGGGGCTTGAATGCATGCAAGGGATGTGGGAGAGAGGAGAGTCCAGGATGACCCCTGCTCTGAGGTTTCCCACAGTTAGATGTTAATTGCTTCCTGAAATGTTCAACACCAGCTTTCACTGGCAACCTAAGGAGATGCTCTCTGATTTATGAAGGACCTTAGGCTCCATTGAAGTGTGCCATCCACTGGATTTCAAGTCCGTGTAAGAAGGATGAGAGAAGTGAGACCCTTGAATGAGGGAGAAGACCAGCAATTCCATCTCTAACATGTAGGCAAAGCCAGAGCCCTCCACAGGCTACATACCCTCCCCTGCCGCCTGCTCCTGTTAATGGCCTTTCTCAGCAGTCCTCAATAATAAAAATGGATTTGCATAATTTCTGTGATGAATATTCTGCTAAGGAATGAGCACCATCATATTCCAAAGTTGATCCACAGCAGCGAGGGCTGGGCACAACTTTCCTAGTGGTGACACTTGATCTTGCGTCTGGAGCTTCAGGTTACTGTCATTCAAAACAAGATGAGCTGACATTAGGAAGAACTATCTATCTGGACTGAAAATGATGGCAGGGTATGCCAATGTCTCCACCTTCTGAAAGACCCCTCCTACCACTGCCCTTCTCTTTTCTCCTACACAGTCTGCTTCCTGCATCCTGAACCGTGGCAGTAACTGGGGAACAGGGGGTCCCTCCCTTTAGCTTAGTCCTCATTCCACCACAGTCAGAGCAAGTGTACACTGAGCACTGTATCTGTGGGATACTCTTGGTTATAAATATTCTTGGTTGCAAAAATCAAATTGAACATCAAGAACATTTATTATATCATGTAATGGGGAATCCAGAGAGAGAGTGGGCTTCAGAGCTGTTTGATCCAGCAGCTCAGCACTTGTATCAAGGACTCGGGTTTTTTACATCTCTCAGCTCTGCTGTTCAGCATGTTGGCTTCATTCTGAGGCTGGTTTTCCTCTAGGATGTAGCACAGCAGCTGGTGGCATTTGGGGCCACCTCCTTCCTTCCAGCAGGAGAGAAGTGCTTCCAGCAGCCCTCCAGGGAGTAGGGAGGAAACTTCTGAAAAGCCCCAGCAAACCTCTCCTCATACCCTGTGTCCTTTCAGAACCAATCATTGGTGAAAATGTTGGGCTCACTCATTGGCTGAGACTAATCAGAGCTGGAGTTGGGGGTGGGATCACCTCGCCTTGAGTCACAGGGGCTGTGTGTGAAGAGAGGGCACCTGGAGGGAAACTGGGTTCTTTTAGGAAAGAGCCAAGGAGCAAGAGATGGGTTGGCAACTACCAGGGTCCACCGTGAGCTCTGACTGCGATGGGCACTACAGGAGCTGCAGGAAAAGAGAGTTGTGAGTTTTTAAAAAACATTTTATTGTGGAAATTTTCAAATACATAGAAAGTAGACAAGATAGTGTAACAAACCCCCATGTACACATTGCCAAGACTTAACAATGATCAACTCAGGGCCATTTTCTTCTGTTTTCCTACTGCCTTATGCTCCGATTCATTACAAAGCAAGTCCTGGACATCATATCATTTCATCCAAAATTCTTTCAGCACGTATCTTTAAAAGACAAGGGCACTTTAAAAAACCAAACCATATCATCCTTATCTCACCTAAAAAAAATAATTAATTAACAGTGTTCCTTAACATCATCAAATTATCTTATCAGTGTTCAAATTTCCCATTGTCTTATATGTGAAAAAATTCTTTTTGCAATTTGTTCAAAGGTAAGTTCTCCAAGATTATCCAACCTTCTTATCTTACAAGACAAGGAGACTGAGATATGGAGAGATTAAGTAACTTACCCCAGGGTCTTCAGATTTCATTTTATTTATTGATAATTCAATCCTGCCTCTTTTCATGATGTATTTCAGGCAGGTGATTACATAGTGGAAGACCCAACAATTCATTCATTCATTCAGCAAATATTGGTTGAGCATCAGCTATGTGCAAGGCACTTAATGAGGCCAGTTGCAATCAACAGTGCTCAGATCTGTCATCAGAGGACCTGAGCCTTGACTGCTAGGCTTCCACCCATGACATTAGGCGAGTCTCCCTGTCCGTCTGTCATGGTGGCTGATTAGGGAGTCACCTTGGGAGACTCTTATGAATATTCACACATATTATTCTAGTGGACAGTTGTTCTTTTGGGCTGCCCACATTGAACATTCTTCCTATTTTAGAGGAATCCTAAAATAGGGAAAAGAGCTCCACTTTCTACTACAGAAACAAAATTTATGGATCATCTTTTCCCCACCTCCAGAAAGCTGGAGAGAGACATGGGACCTGGTGTTCCAATCAAATGCTGCAGCCCAGGACTGTCAATCTTGAAGAAGAGTCCCAAAGGCCAAGGCCAGTTGGAGATTATCCACAGGTGCTATGACCAAGTCAAGTCTAAGGGTGCCAAGTGTCCACTCACCAGGGGTGGCAACCTAGAAGATGTTCCCAGGAGTCACCTCTGCTCAGCTGTGTTTCTCACAGAAGCCTGATTCGTTCCCTCTGCCCACGCTGTGAACAACTGCCTATCCTTTCCATAAGTGACTTTTCTGCTTAAGTGCCTAGAGTTACTTCCTGCTCTGGGCCACCAAAACCTCTGACTAAGAGAGTCAGTTGAGAATAATAATCCGTTTACAAGTTAGGTCTTTTACAACATTATTCTGATTGCCTTATCAAATTAAATATTTGCCACCTATTAGTATTAGGAGACAAAATGGGACATAAGATAGGGATGTTTTGATGGACACTGTCAGGGGACATGAAAGGTTAGGAACCCACTGAGAGGACTTAGAAGTCCTGCACATTAACCTAGGATTCTAGGTGATCACAGGTTGCGGGGCAGCCATCACCTCCTTTCCAAATCTGCTGAGAGATGACCCTGAAGAATAGGTCAGAATAGCACAGAGATCTGTGCTAATGTACAGCATTGTGTCTGGCAGGAGGCATATGTGGTTCTCTAGACCCCCATACAGAGAAATCTGCTCCTTCCTCCCCAACTCATTCATTCTTGCCTGGAACTAAAGCTGAATGCCCTTGGAGAGAGGTGGGCAGGATGCCGTTTGGGGGGTCTAGCTGGCTGCTAGGAATGATATTCCTTTCTGCATCTGAGAGAGCTGGGAGGGCCCTGGCTGTGCCCACTCCCTGGTGTGGGGTAGGGGCAGGCAGTGTCTATCCAGGCCCTGGGCTCAGCTCCCACAGGAAGCAACTCTGCTTCTCCAGTCAGTTCTGCCAGCCCCCTACCTGGGGTTTCTGTCAGCCTGGTTTGGGGTCCAGAGCTCAGGGGATCTGGCTCAAAATGCCATGGCCTTGGGGTCCTCCCATGTGCTCTTCCACCTTTTAAACCAAGATGAGGCAAGACCATCAGCTTCCTGGACAGAACACCCACTACACTTCTAGCCTCGCACAGGAAATTGCTTAATGAACTCCAAAATAACTACTCACAAAGACGAGATTTCCTACATTGGGTCTGTGGTTTCCTGTCCTTCAGAACGTGCTTCTTGCCCTCCCTTCCCATGTCTCTCACAGCCCGTGGGTCCTCCTGGGCTCAGATGCCCTCTCCTTCCCTTCACCTCCTCTCCCCTTATTCGTGCCCTACTTTCTCTCCCCTTCACTCTACTCTGCAAGACTTATTTTCTTCCTAACCCATGCCCTTGTGTTCATGATTGCTTTCTGAAAATATTCCCACTTTCAAGAGAGTTTTGTGGCCATCCCTCGCTCTCTCTCCTGTAGATTGCCAGCTTTGAGGGCACATCTATCTTTGGCCCTCACCCCGTTTCTCCCCAGTTCGATACTGTTATGGTTGAATTGTGTCCTCTGAAAAAAGATATGTTGAAGTCTAATCCACAGTACTTCAAAATGGAGGTCATTTGGAAATAGGGTCATTGCAAATGTAATTAGTTAAGACGAAGTTGTACTGAAGCAAGGTGGGGCCCTACTTATAAGGGCCCAACCCAATATGACTAGTGTCCTCATAAGATGACGGCCACGTGAAAACACGGAGACACAGGAAGAACACCATGTAGCAATGAAGGCAGAGATCAAGTGACGCATCTATGGGCCAAGGAATGCCAAAAATTGCCCCAACCACCAGAAGCTAGGAAGAGGGGAGGGAGGATTCTGCTACAGGTTTCAGAGGGAGCATGGTCCTGGTGACACCTTGACTTTGGACTTCCAGCCTCTGGAACTGTGAGACAACAAATTTCTGTTGTTCTAAGTCATCCAGTTTGTGGCACTTTGTTATGATAGCCCTAGGAAACTAATGAGAATGCCATCAGGAAGGTCCCAAGTCTTCCTTCTAAGATCCTCTTCCACCACCAGCCCTGAGCTTTACCAGACGCCCAGTTTCTACCTGAAAATCTCCTTAGTGCTGAGAAGGGTGATGTTTCCATACGTGGAAGACGTCTCTAGAAGGCTGAACTCCGTGATCCATGAAATTTGAGGTGCTTTGTTGACCCTCACTGCCCAAATGTGTTTCACTCACCCTACGTGTGTGCTTTTTCCCTCACACTCAGTTGTCTCCTAGCATACCAGATAACACTATGATTGATTATGCGTACTGTTTGTTACCTGCCTTCCCCACATCCGGTTGTAAGCTCTGTGACAGCAGGGGTCTGTTTTGTTCACTGGCACATAGTAGTGACTCAATAAAACTTTGTTGTATAAACAAATAACTGAACAAGGACCTTTCCACCCCTACCCACATGGAGGGGCTAAAACTCCTCTGCAGGGGACAGGCGGAAGGGTGGCAGGACTAGGAACAGTGAATACAATGGTCAAGTGTCAGAGAACGGAAAGAAGATTATTTTCATTTGTCTGAGGAGCTCAAGGGAGAGACACAGCAAAGGCAGGGCCTGCCTTGGTTCTTTTCCATCTTGTGATCTCAAGTTCTCTGCTGCCTGAGGGACTCACACTCCTCAACCCTCAGTGTGATCCCACCTGGAGTGACGGAGCCCACCCAGCTGGTTGCCATCCAGCACTCCAGCGTAGGGGCACCAGGGACCACCTTGGCCTGCACAACCAAAAAATCTGATGGTTCCAGAATGGAAAAGGGAGGCTGAGCAAGAACCTAGAGGAGCTGTGGAGCCCACAGTCGCATGTTTGGAGGCTGAAGTGTTCTCCCGCACACTCTGGGCCTGAGGGCTGCACACCAATACTGCTCTACCCTAGTTGGATCCCCTACTCTTGTGAGGCAGGCGCCAGACATGGTGGTAAGGGAAGTGAGGCAGAATCTCAAGATAAATAAGCCAGAGTCTGTGCTCTGAAGAAGGGGAAGTCCTGTCTGGTTGGGAAGCTGAAACTTGCCCATAGAAACACATTAACAACTCCAAGGCAGAAATAGGTGCCATGGAAAGGAGCAGCTATTGGAGCTCAGAGAAAGAAGATGTCGGTAATGGAGAAGGGAAAGAATGGCTGGTGGATGTCAAGGGAGCTAGCACTAGGTCTTGGAGGAAGAGGAGGAGTGGAAGGGCATCTCCAGGGAGGTGCAGTGTGAGCACAATCATCAGCTTGGGCATGGGGATATGTTTAAAAGACCGTCAGCCCCTGACTGTGCACAAGCAGAGAGTGTACGAGGCAACTAATAATCCCGGGCAGACAGTGCCAGGGTGGATGGAAACAAGGGTGTCCTGAGGCCAAGAGAGTGCACAAGGGCTGGATCCAGAGTCAAAGAGGGAAACGCCAGCCTTTTCTCTACTTGGATAAATAACATCCTGATAGTTTGGTAATGGGTACTTCAAATAAAACACAGAGATAGAGGTGATATAGCATCAGTCAAGTTATTATTAAATATTCTAGAAGGTGGTCATTGGCAGCGTTGGACGAGAAATATGATTCCCCTGAGGAGCTGGCATCACCCACTGCTGGCAGAGGGGCCTCTTGTTCTCTGGCTGGTTTGTCCTTGTTTCTTCTCTGGCATCTGCAGGGCAAGAGGGCTATTTAGGTAGTTGACCCAGAGGGACCCCTCTGAGAGCTTGCCTCAGTGCACCTTCCCAACGGGCCTTTTGGGAAACAGACAGTGTAAGTTTAAGGAAAGGGGGTGTGATGGGCCAAGAAAGTCAGCAGCGTGTGAATTATCTTGTGACAGTGTTAATATGGGATCAATTTCCAAGAAGAGATGAGCTCGTACCACCAAGGTTAACATGATGGAATAAATGGATACAAGTCTTAAAAGCTATTAAATCAACCACGTTGATAGGAGGCAATTGATTTTCTTTATAATGACAATTATAGGCAAATTGATAACATGCTATAGAAGTTGTTAATTGATGTTTTAGATGTCACCAAAGGCATAAAATTGGAGAAAATGCATTTCTGGCTTAAGCATCTTCCACTGAAGATCATCAAGATGGTATTCCTCTTGGCAAATGAAGTGCCTTCATTTTCCCAGACTTAACTCATCCATCTTCATTTCCAATCAGGTTTTTCAGCTGCTGGATGTCCCTGGGTCCCTTTTGTCTTCCCCCAGGGCAGGCTCCATTTAGACACTCATTTGATCGTTAGGTGTTTAATTGCTGCCACTTTTGCCACTTCCTGGCAGTCTCAGGACCCACAGGTGTGAGGAAGTGGGCCAAATGTGTACATCTTCTTTGTCATTCATATCTTTTAGGACTCTGCAAGTAGGCAGGGGTGGAGTCTTTAAATGGGGACTGGGGGTGAGGGCAAGGGGCTTCTGTGCTAACCCCCGTCTGAAGATGTGCATAGACTTAGAGCAGTCCTTGGTGTGGAGCAGCAATCCAAAAACACCTGCTACCTTCCTGAGATGACCAAAAATAGAGAAGGAGCAAGGGAATACAGTAGAGAAGTATCACACACAGATGTGGACTTAGAAAATTCAGCTACAAATTGCTGGGCTAAGAAAAAGGGACAGGGGAAGATTTTTAAATGACTGTTTAAATGCTCTCAGGGCTTCTGCCCATCAGCCCATCAATGATCATTTGCCCCGATGTAAGGGAGACATGAGAGAGAAGCTCTACTCTGCCTTCCGGTCTCAGCTCTCTCTCTTCTCTTACAATATGAGCACCCCACAAACTGAGTATGATTCCTGGCTTTAAACAAACATACTTTTCATACAATATAGTTCTTAGATGCAACCCAACTCCACATCTAGTATATGATCAAAGAAACACTGATTTATCCTTACTTGGCCAGAAAAAAAGGGGAGCCTGTATTGGACATTTTGAGAGATGGTGTATTGGTCTCCAATATGTCACATAAACACCATCCTGTGAGGGTGGCCAATTTCAGAGACTTTTAAGAGTAATTTTGACTACATATAATTTTCATCTTATAAGCAGCACTGAAGTCAGACATAATGGCTCCATGAGGAGGACTCTCCAATCATCTCTTGCTTAGACTACTGTCCACTTTGATGCACCGAGTCAGTCCCATTCCCCCTCTTCTAGTGAACTGCGATTCTCCAAACCTGTCCTATTCTATATTCCATCTAAAGAAATTAGATGGAGAGGGGACAACCAGGCGATGCAGAGGAGGAAAGTGTTGGAACAAAATCAACTGGTAGGAAGGAACTAAGTCTTGCCTTGCCAATTTTTCCCAAGCCCTGGAAGAAACAGCTCCATGTTTGGCCTTTTCCTCTTGAAACAGGTTTAAACATTCCAGACAAGACAAGTGAGCTTCTGTGGAAGAAATCCAGGCAATAGTTCCACCTTAGTGACAAACAAGCCTTGGAGAGAAGACCAGAGGCCTGTGGCCTGACACTGGTGGGGCTACCCTGCCTCAGCTCCAAGGGCACCTGGGAATTGTCCTTATCTTCACTCCTTGGCAGGTTTCAATGGAAACTTCCGCAGCAGAGCAGGCAACTGGGCGCCAAGCCCAACTTCCCTCTTCCTATGGCAGCTGTCTTCAAACCAGGGTTCGAGTACACGTGGGGGTCTACAGGCTTTTTAAGGGGCTAAGTGTCCATGAACGAGCTAAAGAGAATCGCTTTCAGAAAATCTGCTTCCAGAGTCTTAACATCCAAGTACAGATTTCTAAAATCATCTCACAAGTGTTCCCATGTCCCCCTAACCCATCGAAATCTCACCATGGAGCTTTGCTCTGGGGCGTAAAAACCTTCAAGCCAAAAAAGGGGAGATTGATATGGTAGGTTCTGGGGAGCTTCTTTAATGATTCATCAAGGTACCTTCACCCCTTAGGGCTTCCTGTCTTTCCCTGTCTCCTACGTGTTTCCTTTAAGGGGGAACAGTGGCCCACCCTGAGATGCTCTAAATTTAGAACAACAAAAGCAGGACAGGGTAGTGGTGCTGAATTTTTTACACGATTTCTTTCAGATTCAGTCTGCTTTATTCAGTAATTAAACCTATCTTATCAAACCATCTCATGAAATATTTATTCTAATTATAGTTAGTTCTCATCTTATTTCATCTTATGAAATGTTTAATCTTTTATAACTCCTAACAAAAATAAACTTTTAAACTAAGGATGAAGCGTATAGATGTCAACTTTCATTTTTGCAAGAGAGTATAGATTTCTTTAAAATTGTTCCAGGAAGTGCATGTGCAGAAGTGTTTTGAGACCATTGACCCAAGGAATCTCATGCTCCCCACTCTGATCCCCTTTGTGTATGCTTCTCCCACATTCTAGAGATGGGCTGTCCCATATGTAGCCACTAGTCACTAGCCACTAGCCACTAGAACTTGAAATGTGGGTAGTATGATTAAGGAATTAAATTATAATTTAGTTTAATTTTACTTTTAGTAGCCACATGTAGCTAGTGGCTACTATATTGGACCATGCAGATATAGAATCTTTCCATCACCACAGAACGTTCCATTGAACAGCAGTGGTCTAGAGTATCCTGGGAACTGACATGGCCTCTAGGGCAGGTGTAGCTCCAGGCAAACCTGTGACATGGTCAAAAATAGTTAGTCATTTAATTTTTTGAAAAGGTAGTGCAAGAACAATTCAATAATGCAAAATTCGAAAGATGGAAATGGCTTACAGGGCAAAATTAGTCTCTTTCCTACTTTTGTCCTGCCACTCAGTTTCTCCCCTTACCATTTTTTGTGATTCCCTCCAAAGACGTTCTACTCAAATGCAAGTATAAGTGTATGTGTCTCTGTAGCCATTTTAAAACAGCCACGTAGATTCTTTGATGTTCCTCCCATTGAGAGGTGAGGTTTATGCCCCTTGCCTTGAGTCTGGGTGGACTTTTGACTACTTCAACCATTACAACATGGTGACACTATGTGACTTCCCAACCAAGGTCCTAAAAAGCCATATAGTTTCTACCTTATTTGCTGGAACACTCACTCTTGGAGTCCTGAGCTGTGGTGTGAGAAGTCCAGCTGTGAGGTAATTAGTAACCCCAAGAAAAATAAAGTTGACTCATAAAAGATTAACATCCTATATGGTTTAGTTGTGAGTATGTAAGTCATAGTAATGCAAATACTAGACATTAATTTAGCAAAAAAAGATGATATAACTACATTAGGATGTTGTAAGGAGGGGGAATGTACATGAGGAGGGTACAGGAAAGCAATTGAAAGTGTCTAAAATTGAAGAAGCTAAAAATAGCTGTATTATTTGGAAGTGCAGATATAAAATACAGAAGAAAATGATGGGAGATGCTAAATCATGTGTGTTTGCCAATGGGAATGATCCAACAGAGAGAGAGAGATGCTGATGGGGGATGACTGAACCAATGAGGGGAGGCCACTCAGAGCACCAGTGGCTTGATGGATCCTTGATGGGCAACAGACATCTGACCAGAGGGAAGGAGAAGAGGCTGGAAAGTGTAGATGTGCTTGTAGATTTAAGGTGGGAAAACGAGGGAGTTCACAGCTGATAACTTCTCTTTTCTCAATGAAATATGCAGAGAGATCATCAGCTGAGTAAGAAGCAAGAAGGGTTGTGTGAGTTTTAAAGATTAAAAATGTATGAAAATGCAGCCTCAAAAAATAGGAATGCTAGTTTACCAGAAAACACAGCAATATTGTCTAGCAGTTTTGAGTACGACTTTGAGGTCTGTGATCATGAATTTAAAGTGAAAACAGTATGGTTTACATGGCTTTTCCATAGCAACATTGAATTACTTGAGTGCAAGTATGGGGAAATGGACGGTTGGATCCATTTAGTGTTTTATAGGAGAGACTATACTGGAAGATAAGGGGATCAGAGGATGAGAGTTTTTGAAGGGAGTGTTTATGGTGATGGACCAACCCTAAGCTGGACAAGAAGAGTGAACAAAGGAGGTGGCTGATGCACATAGTAAGAAGTGATGAAGCCAATGGAAAGCAGACCTCAACAAAGCTGAAGAATTGTTGCAATGGAAACTTGAGCAAGTGCTTTAGAGGAGAGGAAGCAGTGGAAGACAGTGGGCATTTGGGCTTGCAGAGGCCTGACAGTTTCTGGTGATGTCAAGGTTCAGACTATGACCTTGAAGTGGAATGGAGGAAGAAAAGGTCATTAGAGATGAAAAGATCAAGGAAACTGAGAAACCAGGGTGCTGGATGGGTCATTGGTGTGGTTAACTTCACTGAGATTCACAAAAATGCTATGTAGACAGGAGGATGGAGAACCAGGGGTGTGGCCCTTAATGAATGAGGACATGTGAAGTAGCGGTAGAGTTTCATGGCAGGACCCTCTAACAGGCAGGGACTTTGTAAGAGGTGATAGGAATTATGGTCATAGAACAGTAATGGAGAACACGCAGGCACCAACCCTACCTCCTGGCCTTGAAGTCTTCAGACTCTAAGAGATCAAATAGGCTGTGCCAGAAAAAGCTGCAGGAATACGGTGTCCTTGGGACCAGCCAGGCTCTAACTAAGGCAAGGAGGGGTAGAGAAGGCTGTTACAGGTTAAGGATGTGTGAGAATCAAAAATTGGGGAGTGGGGGGAGAGAGGGGGATGGACTTCCAAAAGACACAATGGAAATGTTTGGGAGGAAATAGAGGGGAAGGGTGGGAAATTGGGTCAAACCAGATGATGAGCAAAGCAGGAAAGGGATAAGTCCAGGTGATAATGGATGACTGGAAAGGTCTGCTCTTCTGTTGGTGACAGAGGAAAATGAAAATCAGTTCCTGTCATTCCCCTGTTTAGAATCCTTCGATGCTTTCCATCACACTTAGACTATAACTCAACTCATTACAAGGCTCCACAGGCTCTACATTAGTGGTTCTCAAAGTGTGGTCCCTGGACCAGCAGCGTCAGCATCACCTGGTACTTGTTAGCTATGCAAATTCATGGCCCCACCCAAGTGCTGCGAAATCAGAAACTCTAGGGGTGGGACCCAGCAATCTGTGTTTTAACAAGCCTCCTCCAGGTGGTTTTGATGCACCCTAAATTTGAGAACCATTGGTGCACATAATCCAGCCCTTCTCGATCTCTCTGACCTCAGAGTTTCCGAATTTACTAAGCTTTAGCCACATTGGCTTTCTTTCTTTCTGTTTCCAAGCTCATTTGCCCCTTGAGGCATTTGCTCTAGATGTGCCATCTGCCTGAAATGTTCCACGTGGCCTCCTACAACAAAGCCTTTTACATAGTGAGGTCTCAATAATTACCTGTTGAACAAGCGAATGAACGAATGAGAAATGGTGGGATGAATCCTGACATTTCTTAGACTTTGGTGTACAAGCGATACACATCACTTGGGGATCTGTTCAGGCACAGATTCTGCTTCGGTAGGTCTGGGGTGGGACCTCAGATTCTGCATTTCTAACAAGTTCTCAGCTTCTGGTTCAGAGAACTCACTTGGAGGAGCAGTCTTAGAATGAGCCTTGGGTCAGTCTCTTGTGGTCTCAAACACTTGGTAGTTTGGTGGCTTCCAGGCAACATCCTGAATATCCAGTTGCATGTGTGATGATTCTATTTGAACTATTTTCTGGCCAGGAACAATAGTAGTTTTCCTGAACCAGCTCTCCTTAGGGAGGAGAGATGTTTGAGCTCTTTCCAAAAATTACAGAATAATAAAAAGAAGCTTACTAAGGAGGATACTGCTTTTAAAGGAGACAAGTTTTGCTGAGAACAACCCAGTAGAAGCCAACTTACAATTTTTCTATATTAATAAGGAAACGAAAACCTAGATCATTGCAATCTGTGGCTAACCTGCTAACTACAAAGTAAGGAATTATTTAAATCTGTTCCCAACCAAATCACTTGCTAGGAAAACTGGCAAGAAACAGCTAAGTGTCCAGTATGATTTGGCCTCTTCTCTTCCCTGTTCACATGCTATGGGGTGGAATTAACTAGGGAAATGGCACAAGAAGGAAATATAGGACTGTAGTATCTGAAAACTTGGATAACAAACACTCCAACTGAGAACCGTGAACATCAGATAGGCATTTATCAGAATATGTTGCAGGGGCCGGCCCCATGGCCAAGTGGTTAAGTTTGCACACTCTGCTTTGGTGGCCCAGGGTTTTGCCGGTTCTGATCCTGGGTGCGGACAAGGCACCACTCATCAACCCATGCTGAGGCAGTGTCCCACATAGCACAACCAGAGGCACTCACAACTAGAATCTACAACTACGTACTGGGGGACCTTGGGGAGAAGCAGAAGAAGAGGGAAAAAAAAAGATTGGTAATAGATGTGAGCTCAGGTGCCAATCTTAAAAAAAAAAAAAAAAAAAATCTTGCTAAGACATGATAATTCACATGTACTAGACAGTTCTTTGATTAAAAAAAGTTTGGGAAATGCTGGATTACATAAACACAATCCACAATTAGTATTCCTAACTGCAGGACTTCTCAGAGGCATCAATGTGCTAACCTACTTGTGACTCTCCGAGGGCTTTCAGTCCATAGCATTTTATAAGAACGTCTTGTAGAACCAGTGTTCCATGGAGCAGACCTTGGAAAAGTTCACTGGGTGAGATTGGCTTCTATTTAAGCATTTCTCAAAAGGGGAAGGCTAAGCAGAGATGAGGAACAGGACCAAGGAGAGAGGCAAAAGGATGGTGAGTGCTTTGTCTCCAGGGCCCTCACTCAGCCTTCTGCCTGACAGGGAATTCCAACTTGAATGTCCCACCTGTATCAGCCTTGCCAAACAAGTCCCTTAATCCCTCTCTTCTTCACCTCCTGTGTCCCATTTCTCTCTCTGTCAAAAAACTAAAAGAATCACCCACTGTTGTAAATTAATTTGAATACCCCTCCCAAGGGTACTAGTATTTGAAAGAGGATTTATGGAGTGGTCCTACTTGATCCTAAGGAATGGGTCTCTCAATAGAGAACTATCAGGCTGGCAGGAGTGGTTTTTGTTTAGATTGGCACCTGAGCTAACATCTGTTCATCTGTTGCCAATCTTCTTTTTTTTCTCCCCCCCCAAAGCTCCCCAGTACATACTTGTATATTCTAGTTGTAGGTCCCTCTGGTTGTGCTAAGTGTGACACCGCCTCAGCATGGCCTGATGAGTGGTGCCATGTCTGTGCCCAGGATCTGAACCGGTGAAACCCTGGGCTGCTGGAGCGGAGTGCACGAACTTAACCACTTGGCCACAGAGCTGGCCCCAAGAGCAGTTTTTGATTGAAAAACTTGCCTGCTTACTGAGGCATATCTACTTCCTCATCCTGGAATTAAGGAGCAGGGGTCTTGGCTGGTGGAGAAATGGCTCTATCTCCATCTGCTTTATTACGCGAAGTTTGGCAGGTAGGTCCAGCTTTCTATCGTTGCTCCCTCAAACCTTCAACCGGATCTCTTCAAACCGGGACCCTGAGAAATACCTGCTACAGTTCCAAGTAATACTTTACAAGCATTTTTAGCATTTTGGGGTAAAGATTAATTTTGTTCCCATACTTTGTTTATGTGATATTTTTAAATCAAATTCTTTTCTATTTTTCTACCTTTGAATTGCACTCATTTTGACCTTAACAGTACATTTCTCACCAAGCATATAACCAACAGCAGTGCAGAAAGTGAACAGTACAAGTATTGCTGGATGAAGAGTTTTACATTTATTTTTCTATGATTTGGATAAAACATAATCCGGAAAAAAAAAAAGATTTTTTTTAAACAATCTATGAGCACCTCAAGGAAAATGACCAATGTTTCATTGCCATTTGACACCCTGGTGCTGAGTGCCTAGCATACAGCAGGTTTAATCATGGTTTGCTGAATTGAATATCCCAGTTGTGTTGCACAGAATTGTTTTTGTTTTACTTTATTGCTATTATTTCAGGCCCCCTTCCCATTTAACATGGTGGTTGACTATAAATCTCTACACATTTTGCTTTGCTACTATTTACCAACCAAATGTGAGCACATATATATCATGAAATTTTTTTATCAAGATTTTTTTCAAGTTTTGAAAGTTTTTTTAAAGGTGCTGGGATATTTACAACCATTTGACCATCTCTGCCTTAGGGCAACATACAACTATTCTACTCTCCATCATTTAGTAGGCTTCCAGCCGCTAATAACACAACCTAACTCAAATCAAAATGAGTGATACAGAAATGTATTATTTTCCATGACAGGAAGCCCAGAGCAGGACTACCTTCAGGGCTGGTGGATTCATTGGCCCACCAGTTGGCTCAAATGGGTGATAAGATGGCTACAGCAGTTGCAGGCATCATGCTCAGACATGCCGATGTCCACAGGAAGGAGAGAGATAGAATGACAATCTCCTCCTTTGGCTGTCCCACAGGAGCAAGGAACTATTCCAGAAGCCCCTCAGGTTTCCCTCTGATTTGGCCAGAGTAAGGATACATCTGCTCTTGGACAAATCACTTGTAGGGGGAAAAGGATTACCATGACTCCATGGACAAATCAGAATCCCCCTGGATGTGGGAGGGGGTCAGCTTACCCTGGGACACATGGGCAAGTGGACACTCATATCAGACAGGCTCCAGGCAGGAAACAAGTGGCTGATGAAAGCTGGGTAATGTGAGGATGGTTTGAGAGTGGGATTAATTACAAAGGTATAGGAAAGACATAGGGAAATCACAAAAAATACCATGGCACCCATCCCCCACAGAGCTAGTAATAATGGGCATCCTGTTACCATCTGTATTAGTTTCCTGTGGTTTCTATAACAAATTACTACAAACGGGGAGGCTTAAAACAACCAGAATTTATTCTCCCTTGGTTCTAGAGGCTAGACTTCAGGATCTCCCTCTGGAGGCTCTAGAGGAGAATCTGTTCTTTGCTTCTTCCAGCCTCTGGTGGCTCCCAGCATTCCTTAACTTGTGGCCATATCACTCCAATTCTGCTTCCATGGTCACATTGCGTCCTTCTCTTCTGTCTGTCAACTCTCCCTCTGCCTTTCTCTTATAAAGGCACTTGTCATTGGAGGGAGGACCCACTCAGATAATCCAAAATTATCTCCTCATCTCAAGTTTCTTAACTTAATTATATCTACAGAGACCTTTTTCCAAATAATGTTACATTTACAGATCCAGGGATTAGGATGCGTCCTTTGGCAGGCCACCACTCAGCACACTACACCACCCCAAGGCCTGCAGGGGTCTAGGAGGGAACCGAGAGACAGAGAGAGCTGTGGGGAGTGGGTCTTTTGAAAAGGCCACAACTCTCAAAAGAGAGACATAGCTAGCCCACTGGGAGAAAGCCAGAGGAATCAATACCAGGTCTCCTGCTTCTGTCTCTCTTTGATCTCCTGCTGGTATCCCCTATTAGCCAAACTCAACCAGAGCTTTTGATGTGGTCCATAAAGGTCAGCCTCCCAGGGCTCAAAGTGAGGAAGAGAGAAGCGAAGAGTGGGTCTGGAAGGGCAAATGGAAGATACGGAGCACAGCATGGACAAAACTCAAGCTCTTGTAGGAAGGAAGAAGGGAAATGGATTCCCTTAGGCAACTAGCAGTGTCCACCAAGCTCCCAGCTCATTGGCCCACAGCTCACTGACTCTTCGACACTTTCAACAGAACTATCAGTTTAAATAGAACTAGTGCTACCCTTTAAGTAAATAGTTATTGTCCTCTCTGTTTACAAAAGCGAGGCATGCTGATTATAGAAAACTTGGAAAGTACAGAAAAACATGAAGAAAATCAATGTAACCCATGATGCAAGTATACAGAGACAACCAGTGTTGATGTGTTGGCTTACTTTCAGTACAGCGCACTTGCAGCGTTTATGTGTGTGTGTCTGTGTGTGTATTCAACAAAATAAGTGAAATCTGTATGTACTGTTTGTAATACTAGCTTCTTTTCATTTAGAAATGTATCATGAGAATCTCTCCATATACTAAAATATTCTTAAAGAATAGCACGATTTTTAATAGTTATGTAGTATGTATATATGGTTATCTTATACTTGTCTAGGGCTTCAGGTTTTGAAATCACCTGGGCCCCACTGTCGCCCTGGCCCCTGGAGAGATCAAGCTGTCAGCAGTGACAGTGTCCTGTCTCCCTACCAGCCCTGCCAGACACCTGCCTCAGCAGCTCAAATCCAGTCTGGCCCCCCATGGCTGGCTCCCTCACCAAGACACCAGCAACAGGAGCCTGGGCTGGGGCTGGGCTGAGCGCTCAGCTTTGAGCTTCACTGTCTTCCTTTCTTGCTTCTGCCCTGCCTCCCCCTGAAATGCTCCCCCAGAGATTCTCATGCACCACACTACCTCCTGATGATAGGGGAGCACGCCCTCCTGTGGCACCCCTTAACTGAGTACATAACATTGAACTTGGGGCCTCCCTGTTTAGCTCTGCACCTCTCCCCTCTCCTGTCAACTTCTCCATTAGCTGGACCTTGCAGAAGGTCCCAAACAGGCTCCCTACAGTAAGGTGTTCTCAGCTTAATATTACCCCTCCCTGGACTTTTGCAGCTGTCAGGAACAGTTTCTTAATATCCCAGAAGAGTGAGTTCCAGGAGTCTGGGGCCGAGGCAAGAAACCCCTGTCCCTCTGCCCTGGTGAAGTCCTAGGCTCTTTAGGCTGAGACCTGTCTCAGAGATCAATCCTTGAATTTGGGGAGAGACCTCATGCCTGAGGCCTGCCCAGGAGGCCTCAGAGGCCAAAAGCTGGGGGTGACTTCTCTGCTCTCCCCCCAGCAACCTCAGCCTCTGTCTCCCAGCCTTCGTGGAGTTGCCCCCAGCCACAGTGCAGCCTCCACCTGGGGACCAACAGCACTTGCTCTGTCCCCAAGTGTCCACAACCTAGTAAACAGCTCAGGTTTCAGAGCCTTTTCTTCCCAGAAAGTCTGAAGGAACTCAGGACCAGCACAGCTGGGAGTCATTAACCAGGAATCAAAGGGCAGCTTCAAGGGGAGGCAGGGCCTCAACACACTCAGCCTCCAGGAGTTGATGAATCAGCCTCAAGGCAGAGCTAAGGGGCACCAGCTGAAGTCAACGTGTGCCCTGAGCACTGCGGGGCAGGGCCCAATGGCATCCCACCCTCTCCACCTTCAGGACAGGGTGGCTGAGGGGACCCTCAAGGGATGGAGTAGCTGGCCCTGACACTTCCCCTTATCCCCTGGGCCCTTGTTTTTCTTCTAGAGTGGACTCCATTGCCTCAGCTTAGAAACCTCACTGGGTCAAGAGGTCAAGCGAAAGCTGAGCCTGTGACGGAATCCTAGCACAATCAGGGCTGGTCAAAGAGGTCCCAGTAAGAATCAACACTACAGGCCACCAGCCAAGCTGCATATTGTTTCCCAGGGCTTATATGTGGGCCTGTAAAGAATTCAGCTGACACATAAGGCTTCAGTCAGGCCTATTTGTATTCTTAAGAAAATGAGGTGATTCTTGACTCAACTGAAGTTTCCTCACCGCTTGATTAGAGGGATTTTACAGTTTCAACTCTCAGGGATAGCCTCACTAGAGGTCTCCTTCCTAGCTGCCTCCTCTCCACCCTCCCCCTCACCTCCCCCCACCCTCCCCCTCTCCTCCCCCTCCCTCCCCCAGGCTGCCCTGTCTCAGTGTCTTTCCAGTAAACCCTCTCAGCAGCCTGCCCCCACCCAGCACGAGGTTAGAGTCTTGTTTCTTCCACAGACCCTGGCCTGAGTGCAGATGCTAATAGCCCCTTTTCTCCTTGCCAGGGCTCCTTGAAGCCCCTTAAGCTCTGGAAGAGCTCCCAGCAGCAGCGGAGAGCAGCTCCTTCTCTGTGCCCCTTGCGAGCAAGAACCTGGGAGGGCCAGGAACGTGCAGTTATAGACCAGACTTCCTGCCTCAGGTGCCCCCTGCCCTTCAGTAATTACGGCTTCCGGAAGTGGTTGGCTCCCCATCTACAAAATGAAGATAATGAGTCCCAACTTCTTGGGGCTATTGAAGGTTTAATTGATTCATGGTGGCGAAGAGGTTGGCAATCCTTGGCCGGAATTCAGCAGAGGCTGCTCTGTCAAGGAGGTAAGGGGGCCTGAAGCAGCCCCTGATGAAGCAGCCCCAGGGTGGGGGAGCGGGCTGGCTGCTGCCTCTGTCAGCCCCAAGTGCCCCTCTGCCCCCAAATTCGTCGAACTGTTCCTAAGTGTTCTGCTTGCAGAACCGTCTGTCCGGCTAGGGTCATCTGTTCCCGGCCCTCTCGTCTTCCCCCTTCCCCCATCTGGAATGTCCTCCCCATATGTCCCTGTCTGGTTAATTCGAATCATGCCCTGCTGAAATCCCACCTTGCCTGCAGCCCTTACTGTTTATACAGGAAGCCGCCTACTGGCTTCCTTTTCTGTGAAATCCTATAGACTTGCGCTTCTCAAACTCTAAAGCTCAGGGGATCGTGTTGAAATGCAGACCCTGATTCAGAAGGTCTGAGGTGGGGCATTTGTACCACGCACTTGGATGATGCTGATGCTGCTGATCTGAGTGACACACTTTGAGGCCCAGGCCATGGAGCTTCTGCCCTGTATCAGTGGTTTTCAAATTTGTTTTTAGTAGCACAGGCCTTTTTTTTTTTTCCAAATGAGATCAGTATTTCATTAACTCAAATTTATAAGTTCAAGCTTAACAGCATTTACTTTTAAAGTCAATCATTTAGGCTGTTTGATAAATGCAAAAATATGAAACTGAGTATTGTGGATGACCGTTTGCAGTCTTGTGTCAGCCTCAGCTTCCAAATTTATTTCTGTATTTTATTGAGAAAACCCCGATACATACAAATAGTTAGCAATGGGGTTTTTTTGTTTTAATAATGACTTGTCTGGAAATTTTAGGATATTCTTCATAGGAGGTAATCTTAAGAAATTGTCCTCCTTTACAATCACTATGCCAGAAAGACTTAGTCCAAATTCTCCACACAAGCATTTAATTTGGCAGCACAAGTTAACCCTTTGGTGAGTACAATGTGTTAAAATTTAGTATGTAGTAATTTTCAGCATATCTGTTGTTTTATTACTATTTTAAAGTAAAATGTAATTTAAAAAATGAAATTCAAATCAAGTAATTGTGTTACCCTGGAGCAGCTTTCTCAGCCTCGGCACTGTGGCCATTCTGGGCTGGATAATTCTTTAGTGGGGGGCTGTCCTGTGCCTTGTAGGATGCTAAACAGCATAGCTGCCCCCTGCCCACTAGACGTTAACACCCCTGCCACCCCCACCTCCCCGCCCCCTGCCCAGCAAAGTTGTAAGAATCAAAAATGTCTCCAGACATTGCCAAATGTCCCGCAGAGGGCAAAATCATTCAACCTTTGAGAACCATTGCCCTGGGGGCACAAGGATCTGGGGAATACAGTTTGAAAACTAATGGTTTACCGCCTCCATTTATCACTTAGCATGCAGGGCTTGTAGTGTTATAGCCTCTTGTAGCTGCTCTTTACTAGGCTGTAAACCCCCTTCAGGCAGGACCATGAATGAAATGTCAGCCCACACCCTGTGAACGGTGACTTGCTCAGTGGTCATGCCCACCAAATGTTTGTTCCTTGACTGATGAAGACGCCAACACCTGCCCTGGCTCCTCCTGTAGATATTTTTAGGAAAATCTGAGATAAGGAATGCAAACATGTTTTGAAAAGTATGAACATATAAATGTAAGGTGTTCATAAAACTGCCAAAGTGCATTTGTTCATCCAAATTTATCAGTATATCTTCCTTCACCCAGAAATAGGAACAATGAAAACTTCTTACTTCTTTCTTGAAATTTTCTTTATTCTCGTAGAGTGGTATGAGCTCTACCATTTATTAACTATGAGGCTTTTAGCACATTGCTTAATCCCTTTGAGTCTCAATTTGTTCATCTGTAAACCAGAAATGATAATATTCATTTCATAAGACTATTTTGAGGCTCGAATGAGGTAACGTAGGTAAAATACTTAACCACCCAGAGAAGTCACAAAGGAAGCACTTAGTAAACGTCAGTTGTTTGTTCTGCCTTCGGAGTGTCTTCAAATATTCCCTCTCTAAAGAAAAGGAGAGGTCACAAAGATAGAATGGCAGATAAGCGAAGCGTCTTTTCCACTTTGCTTTGGAAATTCTCACTAACTCCACTCCTACTCATATTACACACATTCCCCTTTCCACGCCTCCTCTCCATCCTACATCTTGCACGCACTCTATCTCTTGAATCGCCATCTTCTCCTTAATCACTCAAACCAGAAACCAGGGAGTCAGCCCTCTCTTACTGATAAATGCTCCACATGCTGCTGAGTTCACTTCCAGAAGGTGAAGTGTGCATCCCCTGGATCTTCTGCTCTTGCTCAGGCCTTCATCAGTCTACTTGAACTATTGCACCAGGTCCCTGGCATTTTCCTCACTGACCCATTGCAGCCCCTTGGAAACCATTCTCCACTGTGTTTCTAAGCTGACATTCACTGCTTAACACCATTTAGTGATTTCTCACACCTTAGAAAGATCAAGTTCAATGTCCTGGCCCTGGCCTCAGCGCTCAGCCTCATCTCCCTCTCCTTACAGTTTACCCTCAGGTAATACCCTGCCACTGGTGCATTCTGCAAACCATGCTCTTCTTCATATTTGGACTTTTAGACACATTCCTCCCCCTGCTTGGTGTGTCCATCCCCTCCCTGCTTGTGTACCTGGAAGCTTCTCTTCATCCCTTGGAGGCACCCACATCGGGGTGTTTTTTAACATACATTTGCCAGGTAATCAACAGCATGGAATATAGTCAAATGATATGGTGCTCTCTGCCCTTTTCTCCAGCATTCCCTAATGTGTGAAGTACTGGATAAACACTCTTCCTTCATATTTACAAGAAGAAATTTAATCAATAGGAAATTCTGTATATCCTATAGCAACACATGTAACAACAAATGTTAAGTGTGTACACTGACTTCCACTGGTGCGCAATCACGTCTCCCCTGCTGTCGATGCTGCATTATTTCCTGGGCTGACAAGTGAAACTGTGGGGTGTGCATCCTTCACAGTTGTGGTCTCACACCTTCTCACTTTTCTCAGAATTCCTGTAAATGTTCTTGTTTTGGATCCTCTGAGACCCTGGGCCATGCGTCCTCTTTGGAATATATAACTCGCTCCTTCTCCGTGGGAGAGGCCTCTCACTCGGCCCCCAGAGTCTTATGGGAAACTCCCCCCTCCACCCCCGGGATGCGCCTCCTGCTTCTCCCCTTCCCTTCACTCTTCCAGTCCCATCTTTTTCCCTCTCCTCTTCCCTCCCCATCTCTTGGGTTTTCTTTTTCTTCTACTTTTATATCTGCCTGGCAAGATGAAAAGATCCCCATCTTGGGAAGGACAAAGGCAGATGTTCTGAAGTCGTCTACTAGCTAATGTTTATTGAGCACTTAATGTATGCCAGGGACATGCTAAGAGCTTCATGTGTGTTAGCTCATCCAATCCTCACAACAAGTCTGTAAGAGAGGAACTTTTGCTTCCCCCAAATTTACAGATAAGGAAACCCTGACACAGAGAGGTTAAGTCACTTACCCAAGGCCCCACAGCTAGCAAGGAGCAGAGGCAGAATTTGACCTCAATGTCTGACTCCAGGGCCCATACTGCCATATTCCTTCCAGTGAGTCCTACAACAGTTTTGTGGGCTGTATTTCAACATCCCACTCAGCTGTCTACTCTATGGGGCTTCCCAACCACCTCTCTTTCAAAGTAAAAAAAACCAAAAAGACTAGAAAAAAAGAAACAGGATAATCTGCTTCTTTCTGTATGCTGTTTTTACATATGCTTTTATTAGTGCATATGCCACACCTCAATGGCAGGACTCTACAACTATGCCTTCTCAGTCTTCTTTCTATCCTAACAGCCTAGCACACAGAAGGTTGTCAAGGTGGACAGATTTTTCTAGAAGCAGCCTAATAAACTGATCATCACCAGCTCATTCCACCACAACAGTGACCTTGTTTCATCTCTTCCATGGACCAGACAACTGAAGCCACAGGATAGAAAGAGATGGTTGCACCTGTTTATGGTGGAAAGGACATGGCAGATGAGGTGAAGGTACAGAAAATATCTGTGTCCATGATGGGCCATAGTCCTCTTTGTCCTTGTGTTGAACCAGAAGGCTTCCTGAGCCTGAGCTTGGACATGTTGTTGGACTGTGGCCGTTCTCATGGATTAAAAAGGTTTCTAAATGAAAACAAAATAAGAGCTTTCTGGACTGCAGTAGAAAATGTCCCCTGTGGGGCCAACCTTGCCCAGACCTGGGAGTGAGCCAGTGAAAGCCTCATGGGTATGTGTGAACGCGTCACTTGTGCTGTGCCACCCGGCATACACACGAGAGCGTGTGATGGGGTTTCTCAGCATCACCACATCCTGGCTCTGTTAGTGCTAATAGATGCAAAATGGCTCTTCGTAGGACAGCTTGATAAAAGAAGGCTCCTGGGTCTTCTGAAAACATCCCCACCTCAGCGCTCAGGAAAGGAGTCAGCGAATGATGCCAAGGAGAAGAAAGGAGGGTCGGGCTGGGGACCTCACAGCAGAAGAGCAAGGGACAGGGGGGCAGAGCAGGGCTCTGTTCTGCTTGTCCTTGTTCCCGTAACTGCGTGTTCCATCCTCGAGATGTAAAGTCGCCTGCTGGAGGCAAAGCACGTCTAATAGCTCAGCCTTTGTAAGAGAGGCAAGTCAGTTTATCAGGAAATTCTGTTGTAAATGGGTTGCTGCATGGATGCATCTTGTGGCACATTGGCCCTTTAGTGACCTGAAGATTCTCAGGTGGCACAGACAGCATCCATTCCTAAAAATCAGCCCTTCCCTGTGTGACAGGCAGCCAGGGACAGGCTGAAGTAAATACCTCGAGTCATCTTCCCCACACTGGTTGGTGCTCACAATACCCTACTTTCTGCCCAAGAGAAGAGAATTATAATACAAACCAAGTGGCAATTTCCTGTCATTGCTTTCTGGGGCCTGGAGAGTGAGCATCAGAGAAGGCACAGGAGGGGGAAAGGAGGAAGAGCATGCTGGCAGCCAGTGTCTTTGAACCTACCTGTTAGATGGGCCTGTTCTCTCCAGTTCCCTTTGTATGATTGTATCATGACAGAGAAGAAGCAGCAGCAACCCTACATGTGTCATTTTTTCATTCTTCTACTTGCCATTTCTCCTACTCTAGTGCTGACCTTAAGACAGGGAGATATTAACATCTGAGACTGAGGAAAGTCTGGCTAAAATGTACACCGCCAAAGTCTCACTTTGTGCTGGGCCCAAAACCGCAAGGAGGTATCTTCCGATTCATTCATCGTCTCTCTGACTTTGTTTCTGGTCTGCTTTAAATGTCTTTTTGGTGACTAATAGACTATAAGGACGCATTTAAAAAGTTGAAGAGAAGTGAAATGTGAAGAAATGATTTTGAGGTTGATAAAGCTTCCTTTTGGATAAAGCTACCTGTAGGTGTAGGCCGCTACAAATATTTTTTAAAAGAAAGATGTTAAGCCACATCCTGCTTAGGAATATCCCTTAGTTTCTCTTTGAGGAGACATTTAAGAGCAGAGTGGAAGGAGTGCTTTTATTTTCCTTCCTGGCAGTAGTTAGCTCTTTCACTGATTGCTTAACAGGAGGCTTCTCAAAGATCCCACAGAAGGCAGAATCAAAACCAGTGCCAAAGAGCGATAAGAAGGGTCCTCTGGCCTCAGGCTCTGTGAGAACCATTGAGAGAAAAGGAAAATATCCAAGCCTGTAGAACTCCTGGCTTCACCCTTGCTGCTGTTGTTGCCCTGAAGAGCCAACCGTTAGCCAAGGATGGAAGGGGGGGTGTTTCTGAGATTCCTCTGCCATCTTTCTGCACTCCCTACCCTCAGCTTCCCTCAGCTTCCAGCTCTCAAGGATGCAATGGTTGGTGTCCACAAAAAAAGCAGGAGGAGTCAGTTTCTAAAATGTCCCATCACCTGTATTGTATGTTGGATTTCCTAGGAAAGAGACTGTGAGATGGAGTGTTGTGTGCATGTGGATCATTGGGGTATGGTCTCAGGAAAAATACTGTAAGACAGCGAGGGAAACAGCATGGCAGAGGGAGAAGTTGAACTGTGATGCAGTCAACTACATCAGGGGCCTCAGCTCTGAAGCTGGGCTGGCCCTCCAGAGGTGTCTCAAACTGAGGTAAAGGGGCCAGAATTTTGGACCCTCATGTCAACTAGACCCTGGCTGACAAGCACGGGACATAACCTTGGGTGAGATAGCTCCCTTCAGCAAAGGGCAATTCTTGGGGAGAGACTCAACTGAGAGCCAAGCCACCAGCAAACAATAGTCCTCCAGCAGATGGAGGAATGGGTGCCTCAGCCCTGAAGAGGGATTCTGGGCAGTGTACCACAGTGTCCACTACAGTCCACCCCTTGTGCATTCAGATTTACTTTTTAGTATAATAAATTTATCTCATTGGAAACACAACCTCCAGGACTCCTCAATTCTCTGGGAAAACTTAAATAAGGTTAATGACACAAATTACAGCCCCCACTGCTACAGCTGATCTTGGTACAACTGATGCTCATTGTCTACTATCCATTCTGGATTTTCCTCAATCTCAGCAGTCACCTCTGCTAGTCTAGGATCTTCATGCCTGAGGTTCTGAGTCCCTGGTTGCCATACCCTCCTCAGGCTAGAGTTGCTGCACTTGTGGATTAACCATCACAATCAGGCAGAGGAGTATCAAGAGACACCCAGTGGATTACTGGGGTGTCAAACATAATCTACCCTGTCCCATTGTGTAAAAGCAGTCCACCTCTCCTACTGATCAGGACCAATTACCCCTGCCAGACAGTAATGCTTGTGCTTGCCTGCCAGTCTCTTTGCTCAAGGAGCCCAAAGTGAGAAGGCAGCAGTCATAGCTTAAAGTTGAATGTGACTTTTTCTGTGACTCCTGATGGAAGAGTTTCTTGCTCTGGGAACCAGGACCACTAAACTTACAGACAGAGATTTGCAGGAGCTATAAGCATAAATTTCCCAAGTGGATCACTCAGAATGATAGTAAGCACAGCCTTCCTCACCCACTGCTACCCCTGCCCCTTGACTCCTGGAGCCATGAATTCTACCTACTGGGGACACAGCCCAACATAATAGTCATTATTTCAGGGTGCATACTGCATACTAGAAGATGCTATCCTCTATAAGCTGGCACCTTGGCATTGAGTCATCCCATTATTCAATCAGGCTGGCAACTTTTGGGTGGAGTAGTATGTAATATGATCAGTGGATCCATGGGCATGTGTCCACAGCATACCTCCCGGACTGTAAAGTGAGTCCTTTGGTCCTTTGTGATACTATGCAGGATTCTATGTCACTGAATGAAACATCCTGGAAGCCTTTGGATAGTGGTGCTGGAAAGGCAAATCAAAACCTATAATATGTGCCCATCCTGGCCAAGAGAAATCGCTGACCTTGCAGAATGGGAGGAGTCCAACATAACCAGCTTACCACCAATGGGTTGGTTGGTCCCCATGAGGGACGGTACTTTATGGGGAACTCAGCATTGTTCCTGTTGCTGATAGGTTGACATTCGACAGTGGCAGTAGCTAGACCATTCTCATCCCCCTGGTGATGGGAGTATAAATTACCTATTGTATTTTTTATTCTTGCTAACTAATCAGTTTTTGGGTGTATTTATATTAGTTTTACTGTTTTCAGTTCACTAATTTCTCCTTATATTTTCATTAATTCTTTCTTGTTTTGCTTTAGTGTTTTATTACTTTGTGGTGGTTATTCTTTTTCTGACCTCCCCTGCCAACCCTTCATTTTTAATCAGCCTATCTCTTGAATGGTTTGTCACAGAAAGCTCTTGGGTCAGGTATCAGGCAAGAACTGCAAAGTCCACTGCCCCACAGGCTCAGAATCACTTCCCTTCTTCCCTTTCCCTCTTAAGGTGGGTAGTCATTCCTGGCTGGAGGTCTTCATCTTTATTTAGGGGGACCAAACAGTTTGTTAGGAAGGCATGGAGGTTCTTTGCTAGGATAAGAGGCCTGTTGTAGTTTTTGTGATTTGTGTGTGTGTAAAACTCAAGGAGGAGTTTTTCCTATGAGTCATTGATCCTGCCCTTGGCTTGGAAGGAAAGTAAAAGAGAACATAATCTTGGACCTTAGGGTCCAAGGAGTAATGTCCTAAGGTCACCAACAAATGGACAGGGACAGGTTCAGCTAGTCCTAAATGGACTTTGAGTTTCTTCAGTTCAACTGGGGAGGGCTTTCCTTTAACCTGCCTAAGCCTCAGTTTCCTGTTCTGTAAAATGTCCTTGCAGGGTCACTGTGTAGATTAAATGAAGTACCTAGCACAGCACTTGGCACTTAGTACTTGCTCCATAAGTGTTCATTGTTATGGACATTATAGTAGTAATGGGCTCTCTACACTGCTCTCAAGCCTTCCTGAGGGCAGGTAGTCATCTTAGTCACCTCTTGGTCTACCTGAACATGGAATATATTCAAGTAATGCTTGTGGAGGCCAACTGAATAATTTCTACTGGGGAAATTGGGTATCCCTGGAAAGTGGTCAGACCTGAATTTTATGACGCAGCCCTGTGCTTGGCTGTAGTTAGCAGGTATCTTACTCAAACACAACCCTCAGACAGTAACACTTAATGATGCTGCTGTTAATTGGGATTCCTACCATAGCCTCATTTGGCCTGGCCAGCCCAGGTAAGTTTATTTGCAAGAGAAAAAGTGTGCCAGATGCAGTTTTATTCTTAATTGCCAAAACTTTGAAGCAACCAAGATGTCCTTCAGTAGGTGAATGGATAAATAAACTGTGATACATCTGGACAATGAAATATTATTCAGTGTTAAAAAGAAATGAGCTACCAAACCACAAAAAGACATGGAGGAAACTTTAATGCATATTATTTACTAAAAGAAGCCAAACTGAAAAGCCTACATGCTGTATGATTCCAACTATATGACATTCTGCAGAAAACAAAACTAGGGAGACACTAAAAAGATCAGTGGTTGCCAAGGACTGGGGGGAGGGAGGAATGAATAGGCAGAGCTCAGAGGATTTTTAGGGAAGTAAGACTATTCTGTATGATACTGCAATGGTGGATATATGTCATTATACATCTGTTCAGTCCATAGAACGTACACCACCTAGAGCGAACCCTAATGTAAACTATGGACTTTGGGTTATAATGATGTCTTAATGGAGATTCATCTATTGTAACAAATGTGGTGTGGTATGTTGATAGTGAGGGAGACTACGCATGTGTAGAGGCAGGGCATATATTGGGACTTGTTGTACTTTCTTTTTCTATGAAATTAAAATTGCTGTAAAAAATAAAGTCTATTGAAAAAAAAGTCAGCCGGATGAAAGAGTGACAGATTTATGTGAGGGGAATCCTGTGTGGTCCCTGTGATAGGCAGGTTGTTAACAGGGGAAATGAAAGCCTTTATGATGGGTCTGTCTTCCTCAATCTTTTCTTGCAAAGGATCAACTCAGGAAAAATAAAAATGGTTACAGCCACATCTTTTTTTAATCATTCAAGATAAAAATAGCTCCTTCTGGCTCTGATAAATAAGAAACATATTCTCACAACCAAGATTACCTATTTTATTGAAAAGAAAAATGTCAGTAAGAAAATTGGCACTAACTTTACTTTTTATTTATTTTATTATTTGATCATGTTTAGAAAGTAGCAATATAGAGGCAGGTATCTCATTTCTTATCCTGAAATCAGAGAATTGGCTCTTGAAGCTCAGAGGATCGTGGTTAGATCAGTTGGTCTGTCATTGTGCTAACCACTGCTGCATTTTTGCACAACTCGAAGAAGCCAAATCACAAGTTCAGTAGGGAGCTATAGAAAGGTTGTGAGGAGCTACTGGGAAGCCATGTGGTTAAAGCGGTATTTTGTGAAGATTATTATGTCAGCTGTGACAAGAACAGATTCAACCAGGGGATATTTGGAGGCAGAGAAACCTATTGCATAATGTTATTGCAACAGATGTGAGGTGATAAGAACTCAAACTCTGGTGAGAGCCATAGGACTATAAGAAAGATGTATGAAGGGTTGGTGACAAGATGGCAGTGTAGGGGACTCTGAACTCACCTCCTCTCATGAACACAACCAAGTTACAACTATTCTTGGAACAATTACCCCTGAGAGAGAACTGAAAACTGGATAAAAAGAACCTGCACACCAAGGGACAGTCCTGACTGAGGCAGAAATTCCTTTCTGGAGAGAAAAAAGTCACCTTCACAAGCCACAGCACTTCACAGCCATCCAGGAGCAACCCTAAGGTATGCAGCCTTCCCTCAAGGAGCAGGGCACCTCAGCAGGGGAACATTAGAGCTCTAAGCACCCTTTGGACTCAGCACAACTGAGATGAGTCTCATAATATCTGGCTTTGCTGTCTACTAACTGCAATGGGGAATATCCCTGGAAAACCTATTGGACATAAGCAGAAAAAAGCCAGCTCTTAAAGGGCCCATGCACAAATTCCCCCATTTTGGAAAGCAACCTAAAATCACCAGAAAGAAAGGTGTGCATTCCTTTGATGAAGAGAGACTCACTTGATAGGTTCTGGGTGCATCTTGATGAGAGATGAGACCTCTCCAGGGACTGAGACATTGGCAGCAGCCATTATTGTGACCTAGTACAGGTGTGCTGACACAGACACTGGCAGACGCCATTGGAGTTCTTCCCTTGGCCTGTTAGCCCAGGGTCTGCCCCACCTACTAATGCATGATTTAATTCAGCTCAGCTAGGGCAGGCAGCCTGCCCTAGGAACTTGCCCCACACAAGAGCAAACCCTCAGGTAATGTTTCAGCCTGCATAGACTAGGTGCCTGGATCCTCTGCAGGCAGGCGAGTGGGTCTGCCTCTGGGGGGCAGAGCATGTGTGAGGAGCAGTTGGAGTGGGTGGGGCATTGGTGGAGTGTGTGTAGGCCTCTGCAGTGGAGCAGCTGGGTACACTCCAAGGGATCAGGACATGTGCATAGGCCAGGACTGTGTTGACGGTGTGTGTGGACCTGTTGGCCATGGAATTTATCAGTAACAGAACACCTGTGCTTTACAAACAGCCACCTAGGGGATTAGCCCTGCCTCCCAAAGCCTGAAAAAATTGGGTGCTCCCTTGCATGGCAGCCTAGCAACCATCCATGCTGGGGCCCTACTCACTTAACAGAAAAACTGCAACAGGAACGTGCTATTAGAACTTGTAGCCAACTAGTCTGCGGCTCCCCAACACAATAAAGTGAAGGAAGGGTCTATAGCAGCCACACACATCTGAGCATTACAACCAACCAGTCAGAGGGGCAGCTGAGCCTCTCCGGGCACTGTCAGCAAGAGCAATCCTGCCACAACAGAAGGACACACTTAACCCACACATGGATCACTCCTGGAACATTTGGAACTGGTGATGAGAGGGAAGCACACTGATGGGCCTCAAAAGGCATCTATTACTTAAGGCTGCTTCTCCTAGATCAGGAGACATAACTGGGAAGAGAAGACCACAAACAGGAATAAGAAAATTATCAAAAAAAAAAAAAGCAATAACATCATTGGTAAAGGAAAAATACAGTAAAGATAGCAAATCAACCACCTATGAAGATTATATGGAGGTCAAAAACATAAGTACTAAAATTACCTATTTCCATGATAACAGAGTAATGGATACACACACATAAAATAAGAGGTTAGATATGATATCAAAAACAGTGGGAGGAGGAGAGCAAAAGAGTAGAGCTTTCAGAAGAGGTCAAACTAAAGAGACCATCAACTCAATATCGATTGCTACATACATAGATTACCATATATGAACCTTATGATAATCACAAACCAGAAACCTATAATAAATACACAAATAATTAAGAGAAAGGAACCCAAACATAATACTAAAGAAAGCCATCAAACAACATGGGAAGAGAGCAAGAGAAGAAGAAAGGAATAGAGAAGGACTACTAAAACATCCAGAAAAAATAACAAAATGGCAATAAGTACATATTTATCAATAGCTACTTTGAATGTCAATAGACTAAATGCTCCAATCAAAAGGCATACGGTGGCCAATTGGGTAAAAAAACAAGATCCATATATATGCTGCATACAAGAGATGCACTTCAGACCTAAAGGCACTCACAAACTGAAAGTGAAGGGATGGAAAAAGATACTCCATGCAAATGGCAATGAAAAGAAAGCTAGGGTAGCAATACTTATATCAGACAAAATAGACTTTAAAATAAAAACTGTAACAAAGGACAAAGAAGGACACTACATAATGATAAAGGGAACAATCCAACAAGAGGAGATAACGCTTGTAAATATCTATGTGCTGAACATAGGAGCACCTAAATATATAAAGCAATTGCTAGCAGACATAAAAGGAGAAATAGTAACACCATAATAGTAGGAGACTTTAACACTCCACTTACACCAATGGATAAATCATCCAAACAGAAGATCAATAAGGAAACATTGGCCTTAAACGACACACTAGACCACATGGACTTAGTAGATATATATAGAACATTCCATCCCCAAACCACAGAATGCACATTCTTTTCAAATGTACATGGAACATTCTCTAGGATTGATCCCATATTAGGCCACAAAACAAGTCTCAATAAATTTAAGAAGATTGAAATAATACCAACCATCTTTTCTGACCACAAACGTATGAAATAGAAATCAGCTACAGGAAGAAAATCAGAACAGCCACAAATATGTGGAGATCAAACAAAATGCTACTGAATGATTAGATCAATGAAGTAATCAAAGGAGAAATCAAAAAATACCTGAAGGCAAATGAAAATGAAAATACAACATGCTAAAATCCATGAGACACAGAAAAAGCTGTTCTAAGAGGGAATTTTACAGCAGTTCAGGCCTACCTCAACAAACAAGAAAAATCCCAAATAAACAATCTAACAGTGCATCTAAAGGAATTGGAAAAAGAAGAACAAACAAAGCCCAAAATCAGTAGAAGGAAAGAAATAATAAAAATCAGAGCAGAAATGAATGAAACAGAGACTAAAACAAAATAGAAAAAAATCAGTGAAACAAAGAGCTAGTTCTTTGAAAGGATAAACAAAATTGACAAACCTTTCACTAGATTCACCAAGGAAAAAAGAGAGAAGGCTAAAATAAATAAAATCAGAAATGAAAGAAGAGAAATTACAATGGACACCTACAAAATACAAAAGATTATAAGAGACACTATGAAAAGCTTAACACCAAAAAATTGGATAATCTAAAAGAAATGGATAAATTCTTATAATTATATAACGTTCCAAAATCGAATCAAGAAGAAATAGGGAATTGGAATAGACCAAACTCCAGTAAGCAAATCAAAACAGTAATCAAAAACCTCCCAAAAAGTAGAAGTCTAGGACCAATGGCTTCTCTGGTTAATTCTACCAAACATTCAAAGAAGACAATGCCTATCCTTCTCAAACTTTTCCAAAAAATTGAAGAAGAAGGGAAGCTTCCTCTCTCATTCTATGAAGCCAACATTATTCCGATATTGAAACAGACAAGGACATCACAAAAAAGAAAATTACAAGCCAATATCACTGATGAACATTGATGCCGAAATCCTCAAGAGAATACTAGCAAATCAAATACAACAACACATTAAAAAGATCACACACCATGATCAAGTGGGATTTATTCCAGGGATGCAGGGATGGTTCAACATCTGCAAATCAATCAACGTGATACACCACATTAACAAAATGAAGAATAAAAATCACATGATCATCTCATAGATGCAGAGAAAGCATTTGACAAGATACAGCATCCATTTATGATAAAAACTCTTAATAAAATGGATATAGAAGGAAAGTACCTCAAAGTAATAAAGCCCATATATGACAAACCCACAGCTAATAGCATTCTTTTTTTTTCAAAGACATGCTTTTTTTTTTTGGTGAGGAAGATTGGCCCTGAGCTAACATCTGTTGCCAATCTTCCTCTTTTCATTTCTTCCCAAAGCCCCAGTACATAGTCATCTATCATAGCTATAAGTCCTTCTACTTCATCTATGTGGGACGCTGCCACAGCATGGCTTGATGAGTGGTGCGTATGTCCATTCCCAGGATCTGAACCTGCAAACCCCAGGTCGCCAAAGCAGAGTACACAAACTTAACCATTATGCACCTGGGCCAGTCCCTAATATCATTCTCAGTGGAGGAAAACTGAAAGCTGTCCCTCCAAGAACAGCAACCAGGCAAGGATGCCCACTTTCACCACTCTTATTTAACATAGTATTGCAAGTCTTAACCAGAGCAATCAGGTGAGAAAAAGAAATAAAAGGGATCCAAATTGGAAAGGAAGAAGTGAAACTGTCAGTATTTGCAGATGACATAATTTTTTATATAGGAAACCCTAATGAACCCACTAAAAAACTTAGAAAGAATAAATGAATATGGTCAAGTAGCAGGATACAAAATCAACATACAAAAATCAGTTGTGTTTCTATATACTAACAACAAAGTAGCAGAAAGAGACATTAAGAATACAATTCTATCTACAAGTGCAACAAAAAGAATAAAATATCTAGGAATAAACTTAACCAAAGAGGTGAAAGCTCTGTACACTGAAAACTATAAAACATTGTTGAAAGAAATTGAAGAAGACACAAAGAAATGGAAAGATATTCTGTGCTCCTGAATTGGAAGAATTAGCATAGTTAAAATGTCTATACTTTCAGGAAGAAGATCCAAGATGGCAGCCATCTCAGGACACCTGAAAGACCCACGCTGCTATACATCGGAAGGTGGATGGACTTCCCTCCAGGAGGAGGTGGAGACAGGTGAAAACTCTCCTACCCTGACCCCCGAACAGCCTAGTACCTGCAAGCGGCTTTCTTCCAGCAGATGCCCCCAGAACATCGCCACACACCAAGGGCAGGAGGGAGCGCACACCAGAGGAGCGACGGTGGAAACAGGTGACCAGAGCCATACCTAAGCCCCCCACAATTACACCTAAGCCCAGAGGGAAGCTCCAGAGTTACACACCAGAGGCGGCGGGGAAAACCCCTACCCGCCATTAGTGGAGAGGCCCCGCCTAGCATCCACAATGCCGGGAGGCTCCCGGAGAGAGTCCCAAATGGCACGGCGGCCTACCAGCTGCCACCACCAGCTCCACTGACTGGGCTTTTGCCCGGGAGGGGCTCGGGACTACCGGAGATCTCCTGGGAGAGGACTGGGGCTGGGTGGAGCTCCAGCGGCCGGCTCCGTGGCCCGGGGAGGAAACTCCAGAGCTCTGTCCGGGCAGCAGGCAAAGTCTCTACCTGCCATTAGCGGAGAGGCTCCACCCAGCATCCACAACGCCAGGAGGCTCCTGGAGAGAATCCCAAATGGCATGGCGGCCCGCCAGCTGCTGCTGCCGGCTCCACTGACCGGGCTTTCACCCGGGAGGGGCTTGGGACTACCGGAGATCTCCTGCGAGAGGACTGGGGCTGGGTGGAGCTCCAGCGGCCAGCTCCACAGCCTGGCAGGGAAACTCCAGAGTTCCATCCGGGCAGCAGGCAAAGTCTCTACCTGCCATTAGCGGAGGGCTCCACCCAGCATCCACAATGTCGGGAGGGTCCCGAAGAGGAGAATCCCAGGCAGGGCAGCAGCCGGCCAGCTGCCACTGAACTCAAGGTCTCCAGCTATCCCCCAGACAGGGCAAGGGGCTCCCCGAGATCCTAGGGGAGAGGACTGGGGCTGGGTGGAGTTCCAGCGACCCGGCTCCGTGGCCCAGGGGGAAACTCTACAGTCTCACAGCAGACTCAGTGATAGCCTCTGCACAGCACTAGTAGAGAGCACCCACACGGCAACCACAAGGCTGGAAAACCCTGGGACAAAAGTAGCATAGCTAGGTGAGCTAACCACAGACTGCAGAAGATGCCCATAGCTCTGCTGTGACCCATAGTGGACAAGTGAGATTTTGTGGGCGCCGACAGTGACAGAGCTGCAAATATAAGTGATCCTGCCCCTGGCCACTGGGAAAGCCCATAACACCGCTACAGACCCTAAGGAGGGAGCACATCTAGGTGGTCTGCAACAGTAGGCACCAGCAGCCTGAAGCCCCTTTGTGACGGCCCCCACAGCTGAAGAGGGAACCCACAGGACCACTGTGACTGAAAGAAGTGGCCCAGGCCCAGTTAGCAATAGCTTATAGGGTTCCTGGTCAGTGCACTATAAACAGCTGTCCCCCCACCACACCAGTAGAAACAAGTGGAAGCAGTAACTAAACTCTATCTCTATGCAGAGGCACAAATCTACACCATCAAGCAATATGAAAAAATATATTAAATCTCCAGAACAGAAGGAAAATGACAAACACACAGAAAACAACCCCAAAGACAATGAAATATATAACCTAAATGATGATGACTTCAAAACAGCCATCATTAAAAAACTCAATGAGTTAAAAGAGAATTCAGATAGACAACTCAACGAGTTCAGGAGCTATGTCACAAAAGAGTTCGATACTATAAAGAAGAACCAAACAGAAATACTGTTTATATTAGTAGATATATAGAGGAGATTAAGAAAAATCTAGATGCACTGAACAGTAGGGCCGATAATATGGAGGAAAGAATTAGCAATTTGGAAGATAGGAATATAGAAATGCTGCAGGCAGAGGAGGAGAGAGAACTAAGACTAAAAAGAAATGAAGAAACTCTCTGAGAATTATCTGACTCAATTAGGAGATGCAACGTAAGGATTATAGGTATACCAGAGGGAGAAGAGAGGGAGAAAGGAGCAGAAAGCCTATTCAAAGAAATAATGGCTGAGAACTTCCCAAACCTGGGGAGAGAGAGATGAAACTTCATGTGACAGAAGCCAATAGATCTCCAAACTTTATCAATGCAAGAAGACCAACCCCAAGGCATATAGTAGTGAAGCTAGCAAAAGTCAACGACAAGGAGAGAATACTAAGGGCAGCCAGGCAGAAGAAATTAACCTACAAAAGAACCCCCATCAGGCTATCAGCAGATTTCTCAGCAGAAACTTTACAGGCTAGAAGAGAGTGGAATGATATATTCAAAAATCTGAAGGACAAAAACCTGCAGCCGAGAATTCTCTACCCAGCGAAAATATCCTTCAACTATGACGGAGAAATAAAAACTTTCCCAGATAAACAAAAATTAAGGGAGTTCATTGCCACAAAAACCTCTTCTTCAAGAAATGCTCAGGAAAACCCTCATTCCTGAAAAATCAAAAAAAGGAAAGGGGCTACAAAATCAAGAGCAAAGGAGATAAGTAGAAGGACAACAACAGAGAGTAGCAGCTCTCCATCAGAACAGACTAAACCATGGGACGAGAAACAAAGGAAATTGAAGAGAACCTGAAAACAAGACATAAAATGGCAGCGGTAGGCCCCCACATTCAATAATCACTCTAAATGTAAATGGATTGAACTATCCAATCAAAAGACACAGAGTGGCAGGATGGATCAAAGAACAAGACCCAACAATATGCTGCCTCCAGGAAACACACCTCAGCCCCAAAGACAAACACAGGCTCAGAGTGAAGGGATGGAAGACAATACTCCAAGCTAATAATGAACAAAAGAAAGCAGGTGTCACTATACTAATATCAGGCAAAGTAGACTTCAAAGCAAAACAGATAAAGAAAGACAAAGAGGGACAGTATATAATGATAAAAGGGACTCTCCACCAAGAAGACATAACACTTATAAATATATACGCACCCAACACAGGAGCACTGAAATTTGTAAAGCAACTCTTAACAGAACTAAAAGAAGACATCAACAACAACACAATAATAGTAGGGGACCTCAACACCCCATTAACACCAATGGATAGAACATCCAGACAGAAAATCAACAAGGAAATTATAGAATTAAATGAAAAATTAGACCAGATGGACTTAATAGATATATATAGAACACTTCATCCAAAAACAGCAGGTTACACATTCTTCTCAAGTGTGCATGGAAAATTCTCAAGAATAGACCATATTTTGGGAAACAAAGCAAGCATCAATAAATACAACAGGGTTGAAATAATATCAAGCATCTTTTCTGATCATAATGCTATGAAACTAGAAATCAACTACAAGAATAAAGCAGAGAAAGGTGCAAAAATGTGGGGACTAAACAACACGCTAGTGAACAAACAATGGATTATCGAAGAAATTAAAGAAGAAATCAAATATTATCTGGAGACAAATGAAAATGAGAACACGACATACCAAATCATTTGGGATGCAGCAAAAGCAGTCCTAAGAGGGAAATTCATTGCAATACAGGCTCACCTCACTAAACAAGAAAAAGTTCACATAAGCAACCTCAAACAACACCCAACAGAATTAGAAAAAGAAGAACAAACAAAGCCCAGAGTCAGTAGAAAGAGGGAAATAATAAAAATAAGAGCAGAAATAAACGATATTGAAACAAAAAAGACAGTAGAAAGGATCAATGAAACAAAGAGTTGGTTCTTCAAAAAAATTAACAAAATCGACAAACCCTTAGCCAGACTCACCAAGAAAAGAAGAGAGAAATCTCAAGTAAATAAAATTAGGAATGAGAGAGGAGAAATCACAACAGATACCAAAGAAATACAAGGGATCATAAGAGAATACTATGAAAAACTATATGCCAACAAATTGAACAACCTAGAAGAAATGGACAAATTCCTGGACTCTTACAACCTCCCCAAACTGAACCAGGAAGAAATGGAGAATCTGAATAGGCCAATCACAAGTAAAGAAATAGAAAGAGTAATCAAAAACCTCCCCAAAAATAAGAGTCCAGGACCAGACGGCTTCTCTGGAGAATTCTACCAAACATTCAAAGAAGACTTAATACCTATCCTTCTCAAACTATTCCAGAAAATTGAGGAAGATGGAGTACTCCCTAACACATTCTATGAAGCCATCATCACTCTGATCCCCAAACCTGACAAGGACAACACAAAGAAGGAGAACTACAGGCTGATATCACTGATGAACATAGATGCAAAAATCCTCAACAAAATTCTGGCAAACCAAATACAGCAATACATCAAAAAGATTATACACCATGATCAAGTGGGATTTATACCAGGGACACAGGGATGGTTCAACATCCGCAAGTCAATCAACGTGATACACTGCATTAACAAAATGAGAAACAAAAACCACATGATCATCTCAATAGATGCAGAGAAATCATTCGACAAGATCCAACACCCATTTATGATAAAAACCCTCAATAAAATGGGTATAGAAGGAAAGTACCGCAACATAATAAAGGCCATATATGACAAACCCACAGCCAACATCATACTCAACGGACAAAAACTGAAAGCCATCCCTCTGAGGACAGGAACAAGACAAGGGTGCCCACTTTCACCACTCTTATTCAACATAGTACTGGAGGTTTTGGCCAGAGCAATTTGGCAGGAAAAAGAAATAAAAGGAATCCAAATAGGCAATGAAGAAGTAAAACTCTGGCTGTTTGCAGACGACACGATCTTATATATAGAAAACCCCAAAGAATCCATAGGAAAGGTATTAGAAACAATCACAGTGACAGCAAAGTTGCAGGGTATAAAATCAACATACATAAATCAGTAGCATTTCTATACACTAACAATGAACCAACAGAAAAAGAACTCAAGAACTCAATCCCATTCACAATCGCAACAAAAAGAATAAAATACCTTGGGATAAATTTAACCAAGGAAGTGAAAGATTTATACAATGAAAACTACAAGACTTTTTTGAAAGAAATTGACGACGACATAAAGAGATGGAAAGACATTCCATGCACATGGATTGGAAGAATAAACACAGTTAAAATGTCCATACTACCTAAAGCAATCTACAGCTTCAATGCTATCCCAATCAGAATCCCAAGGACATTCTTTACAGAAATTGAACAAAGAATCCTAAAATTCGTATGGGGCAGCAAAAGACCGCGAATTGCTAAAGCAATCCTGAGTAAGAAAAACAAAGCCGGAGGCATCACAATCCCCGATTTCAAAACATACTACAAAGCTACAGTGATCAAAACAGCATGGTACTGGTACAAAAACAGGTGCACAGATCAATGGAACAAAATTGAAAGCCCAGAGATAAAACCACACATCTATGGACAGCTAATCTTTGACAAAGGAGCTGAGGACCTACAATGGAGAAAAGAAAGTCTCTTCAACAAATGGTGCTGGGAAAACTGGACAGCCACATGTAAAAGAATGAAAATTGACCATTCTTTTTCACCATTCACAAAAATAAACTCAAAATGGATCAAAGACCTAAAGATTAGGTGTGAAACAATAAGTCTTCTAGAAGAGAATATAGGCAGTACACTCTTTGACATCAGTTTCAAAAGAATCTTTTCAGACACTATAACTCCTCAGATGAGGGAAACAATAGAAAGAATAAACAAATGGGACTTCATCAGACTGAAGAGCTTCTTCAAGGCAAGGGAAAACAGGATTGAAACAAAAAAACAGCCCACTAATTGGGAAAAAATATTTACAAGCTGCTTATCTGACAAAGGATTAATCTCCATAATATACAAAGAACTCACACAGCTTAACAACAAAAAAACAAACGACCCAATCAAAAAATGGGCAGAGGACATGAACAGACATTTCTCCAAAGAAGATATAAGTATGGCCAATAGACACATGAAAAGATGTTCATCATCACTAATCATCAGGGAAATGCAAATCAAAACTACACTAAGATACCACCTTACACCCATTAGATTGGCAAAAATATCCAAAACCCAGAGTGACAAATGTTGGAGACGTTGTGGAGAAAAAGGAACCCTCATACACTGTTGGTGGGAATGCAAACTAGTGCAGCCACTATGGAAAACAGTATGGAGATTTCTCAAAAAGTTAAAAATAGAAATACCCTATGACCCAGCCATCCCACTACTGGGTATCTATCCTAAGAACCTGAAATCAGCAATCCCAAGAGTCCCAGGCACCCCTATGTTCATCGCAGCATTATTTACAATAGCCAAGATGTGGAACCAACCTAAATGCCCAGAAACTGATGACTGGATAAAGAAGATATGGTATATATACACAATGGAATACTACTCAGCCATAAAAAAGAACCAAATTGTTCCATTCGCATCAACGTGGATGGACCTTGAGGGTATTATGTTAAGCGAAATAAGCCAGACAGAGAAAGACGAACTCTATATGACTCCACTTATAGGTGGAAGTTAACATATAGACAAGGAGAACCGATCGGTGGTTACCAGGGAAAAGGGGGGTGGGGGGAGGGCACAAAGGGTGAAGTGGTGTACCCACAACATTACTAACAATAATTTTTACAACTGAAATCTCACAAGGTTGTAATCTATCATAATTTTAATAAAAAAAAGTCTATACTTTCTAAAGCAATCTACAGATTCAATGCAATTCCTATCAAAGTTCCAACAATGTTTTTCACAGAAATAGAGCAAAGAACCCTAAAATTTATATAGAACAACAAAAGACCCCGAATAGCCAAAGGAATCCTGAGAAAAAAGAACAAAGCTGGATATATCACACTCCCTGATTTCAAAATATACTACAAAGCTATAATAACCAAAAGGGCATGGTGCTGGCACAAAAACAGACACAGAGATCCATGGAACAGAATTGAGAGCCCAGAAATAAACCCATTCATCCATGGACAGCTAATTTTCAACAAAGCAGCCAAGAACATACAATGGAGAAAGGAAAGTCTCATCAATTAAGTGATGTTGGGAAAACTGGACACCCACATGCAAAAGAATGAAAGTATACCACTATCTTACACATACACAAAAATTAACTCAAAATGGATTAAAGACTTGAATGTAAGACCTGGAACCTTGGAACTTCTAGAAGAAAACACAAGCAGTTCTGCACAACAAATGAAACCATCAATAAGACGAAAAGACAACCTAACAATTGGGACAAGATGTTTGCAAACCATATATCTGATAAGGGGTTAATATCCAAAATATACAAAGAACTCGTACATCTCAACAACAAAAAATCTGAAAACACAATTAAAAAATGGGCAAAAGATCTGAACAGTTATGTCTCCAAAGAAGATATACAGATGGCCAACAGGCACATGACAAGATGTTCAACATCATTAACTATCAGGGAAACGCAAATCAAAACTCCAATGAGATATTAACTTTACTCCTATCAGAATGGCTAAAATTAACAAGACAGGAAACAATAAGTGTTGGAGAAGACGTAGAGAGAAGGGAACCCTCATACACTGCTGGTGGGAGTGCAAACTGGTGCAGCCACTATGGAAAGCAGTTTGGAGTATCCTCAGAAAATTAAGAATAGATCTACCATATGATCCAGCTATCCCACTGCTGGGTATTTATCCAAAGAACCCGAAAATATGAATGTGTAAATATATATGCACCTCTATGTTCATTGCAGCATTATTCACATTAGCTGAGACTTGGAAGCAACCTAGGTGTCCATCAAGGGACGAATGGATAAAGAAGATATGGTATATATACACAATGGGATACTACTCAGCCATAAGAAATGATGAAATCTGGCCATTTGTGACAACATGGATGGATCTTGAGGGTATTATGCTGAGTGAAATAAGTCGGAAGGAGAAAGTCAAATACCACATGATCTCACTCATGAGTAGAAGAAGGAAAAAATGATAAACAAATACATAGAAACAGTGATTGGTTTACTGGTTACCAGAGGATGTGGGGAAGGAGGAGGGTGAAGGGGTGATTAGGCGCATGTGTGTGGTGGTGGATGGTAATTAGTCTCTGGCTGGTGAACATGACGTAATCTACACAGAAATCAAAATATCTAACAATGTACACCTGAAATTTATATAATGTTATAAACCAATGATACCACAATAAAAAAAATGAATGGATGAACTAATAAAAAAGAAAAGTATTATAGCTGTAAAAAAAAAAAAAAAGCAGAAGAAGAAGAAGAAGAAGAAGAAAGATGTATGAGATGTAAGGATCCGTGAAAAGTCAAGACAATCAAGGCAAGTAGCAGGAGTTGGGTACTGAGTGTAGATATATGGCCTTCTTTCTGGGAAGTGTGGTGTAAGGCCTAAAATGAAGGCTCAATATTATGTAACGCCTTGACAACTGGTGAAACTGGGAGAGCCTCAAATGGCCTAACTTGGCAAATGGCAAGTTCCCCTCCCTATTCTTCTCCCACAGATGAGATTCTCTTGCCAAACAACCTTACTTACCAAAGGCACTAGGCACAGTTCCTGCCTATCCCTGAGAAGTGGGTTCCAGGTCCCTGCCAGCCCATGGAACATTTCAAACAAGCCAATCACATCTTCCCATGAGAACTAGGGGTCACCGCAACCTCTTGATACTACAAAGCCTGCCTCCCACCACCCCTGGTTGTTTGCTCTGTTCTCAAGTGCAACCCCTGTGTGGTTCTGCATGGCATGCAGTGTCTTCCTTCCCTGTGCTGTGAGTATATGTGAGTACATATGTGTGTACCTGCCCAGTGTTCAGTGTCCTCTGTTTGGCCATCCCCATAACCCTAGGGCAGGAATCCTTCCCTCACAAATGGGGTAAATAAGAGGTGATTAGAACAGGAGGCAGCACAGTTAGCCTGAGGCAGAGTCCAGTTCTAGTCATAGAGCCAGAATTTCAAAGCTGGATATACCTGTCTCACTGTGTAAATAAGAAAACAGACCTAGAGGCCAGGGTTTCTGACTCTCCATGCTTTTCCATATCTCACCAGAAGGATTTGAAATCAAGGGTACTGGAGATATATAAAGGTAAATATCATTGCATAACTCTATGGAAAGTATAGAAGTTCTGGATGATGCTATTGTCCTCCAGAGTGCATTTCCTTTTGCTTCTGCAAGTCGATTAGAATAGGGCTGTTCACCTTAATCCAGACTTGGATTGCTCTGATCTGAAGTTGGGTTTCGGTCTTGCTGATGACAGAGTCATTTCTGGTTCTTCCTTACTCCTGGGTGCAGCCCTTCAAGGATCATGGCTGTGAGCCTACGGTGTTTACCCAGGCCCCTTCTCCTTGGTGAGCCCACGGCTCCAGTTTTTATTTCCTCAACCCTGTGAGACTGTGCTCAGCTTGTCTACCTCTTAGCCATCCCTTTCTTTTTTCTCAGAATTCTAGGAGCATTCGGTTTTTTGAGGGGTTTTTAGAGATATAACTGGTTAGCTATCACTTGCTAATCGTATCCCCTGTCTCTCAGCCCCATCCCTCCTATGAAGCAGCAAATATCGGGGGTGGAGAAGTGGCCCCAACCTTGGTCTCACCTCAATGCATTTCCTCTCTCCCCAGGATCCTGTCCCTAATTTCTGCCTGCTTTGGTAACTCTGATCACTAAAAACAGATGGATCTTTAAAAAAATCCAGCTATTCTAGTTGTTTTGTTAAAAAGAAACAAGAAGCCCAAAATGGAGTCACTTGTGTTAAGCCTCACCAAGACTTAATAGCTAACCTAATTGCAGTTTTAGCCTTTCCCAGGAGTGGAATTCTAAACCAATCAGTCTGGAATGTTCAGTCTGTACTAGTGAGGTAATCTACATGATAAGACCCCTGCCCTTTGCCTAAGGGAAGATGACCTTGCCTGAAGCAATCCTTTCTTTTGCTTTGCTAGTAAGTTTCTTGTCCTGCCCCCATTTCTGCCTATAAAACCCTTCTGTTTTGTACAACTCCTCGGATCACCCTTCTATTTGTTAGACAGGATGCTGCCTGATTCAGGAATCATTGAATAAAGCCAATTAGATCCTCAAATTCACTCAGTAGGATTTTGGTTTTTTTAACATGTTGAATGAAGAGTTGGTCTAACACAAGTTGACTTATAGCCAGAGTGGAAATCCAGTTAATAAAGCGTTTATTGAACATCTATCTGCTCAGCATTCCACAGCTTCAGTGCATAAAAGAGAAATAAAAGACTCGTTCCCTGCCCTTCATTCATGTGGGAAGACAATACAATACATGGAACACTTTCAGCATACTACAAAGACGGCACATAATTAGGAGAGAAGGGAGACGCTAGAGTGAGCTGTAGTCATCAAAGAAAGTCTCCTTTCTTCCTCACCTCCTACACCAGAACAATAATAAAGTCTCTTGTCAATCCATGAACATGTGTGTGCAGGTGGACGTGTTTCTGTGCACAGAAACACACATGCGTTTAGAAGGAGAGACTGAGTCTGGATTAGGGGACGTGAAGCCAGGGCAGCCTCCGTTGGAGACGTGCATGTCATCTCAGCCTCACTTTGGCCAATCTGATGCAGCGGAGTAAGAGGTGCCCTGCAGGGAAGTCTGCACACGGAGAGCCGCTTCAGCATTAAGCGGCTACTTCCTTTTCTTGCGTTGATTGTCCCTCATTTTCCTGCCCAGTCCTTTCCTGCCTTAGAGTCAGGACTATATTGAGATACTTTTATGGAAATGGGCAGGAGAATTTGCCTCCAAGTGACCTGAAGAGGCAAAAATATTGTAATTCTGTATTATCTCACTTCATATTTACCCCTGAGGCAGGGATTATTTTCCCCATTTGGCAAGTTTAAAAGGCAAATGTTGAGGTTCAGAGAGGTTGAGTCATCTGCTAAGAGGTGTTTTTACTCCAAAATGGATGCTCTTTCCAACACACCCAGGTCATGCCTTTTCCGATATCTTCTCAGACAAAATGTGTCTTCCCTCTTCTGTCTCTTCTTAGTCTCTCTGACTCCCCTAGTAATCATCCTTCTGGAAGCTGTAACACCCAGATGTATTGGGAGATGATTTTCAATAAACTTTTCCCAGTCTCTGTATTAACTCAGTTAGTTTCCAAGTTTCCCTGAGGCAAAAGTACCTTTGGTTTTGGTTGCTGTCAGAGCATCATGAGAACACAAATTCTGTAAATGGTTTTATTGTGAGCAAAGTGCTGGCTTTTCCATTGGGAAAACAAAAACAAAAACAGAACCACCTAGACCACCCCTCAGCTTTGCAGCTTTGTTCCCTAAGCCTGGGGGCTGGCTAAGGGGTATGCTCTCTCTGTAGCAAGGAGACTGACAAGAAACCCGATGGGCAAAAATTTCAAGCAGAATTTTCTGGATGGCTACGTGGACTCTTCCATTTATTTTCTGTCTCATCTAAACTCATTTTCCCTCCAGGTGTGGCATTTTCAGCTCATCCCACTGACCCCTTTACTCACAGATAAGCCTATTGCTGATCTCCGGTCAGTGGGTCAGTGATTGTCTTCCTCTGTGGTAATGGCTGAGAGAGACAAAGGGTCCCAGCAGGAAGGCTCAGCATTTCTGCTATTTGAGAAAGAGACCTAGATAAGCTGTTGCTTTGGCTTTCTGCAAAGCAGCAGGTAGTCACTGAAGCCAGAGTGACTACTGAGGAGGGTCAAAGAAAATATCAGATGGGGTTACAGCCTGGGAGAAGGGGTAGGGAGTAGGGAGGGATGAGGAGGGACAGGAACAAGGATGTGCAGAGTATGAGCGAGTTTTTGTTTTCACATAAGGATGACGGACAGGTTCTTTGAAACCCAGTCACTATTTTCACTCTCTCCAGTAATGACTATTTCTTTTGAAGGATGATACCAAGAGAGACAAATGTCATGTGGTCAAACAGCAGGATGAAACTGGGAAGAACCACCCATTGTCTAGTCAATTCTGCCATTGAGGAAGCGAGACGTAGCCCAGTACAGCCATGCACAACACAGAAAAAGTGATCCTCTATTAAGGGTTGAATTATGTTCCCCTAGATTTGAAGTCCTAACCCCCGGTACTTCAGAATGAAACCTTCTTTGGTGATAGGGTTTTTACAGAGGTAATCAAGTTAAAATGAGGTCGTTAACGTGTGCTCTAATCTAATATGACTGATATCCTAATAAAAAGGGGAAATTTGGAGGCACACACACACACAGGGAGAAGCCCATGTGAGAATGAGGGCAGAGATTGGGGTGATGCTTCTACAAGCCAAAGAACGCCAAAGATTGTCAGCAAATCACCAGAAACCAGGAGAGAAGCATGGAACAGATTCCTTTTCACAGCCCTTAGAAGGAAGCAACCCTGCCAACACCTTGATCTTGGACTTCCAGCCCCCAGAACCGTGAAACAATAAATGTCTGTTGTTTAAGCCACCTAGTCTGTGGTACTTTGTTATAGCAGCTCCAGCAAACTATTACCTCCCCTCTTGTGTCCAGCTCTAATTCTCAAACATATTTCCCTAGGTGGCTGCAATAATTTCCTTTCAGTAAAGAAACTAAGAAATTGAAGAAATGTGAAAGGAAATAAGATCAAACTATGGACAATGTAGTCATTCTCTTATAAACAAAATCCCAGGAAAGTTTTGAGTTAGGAAAACGAAGTAATATTCCTACCTCTTCATTCTGGAAATCAGGTTCCTTTTTTTCTTCTTCCTTTTTTTGTGTGTGTGCATTTTTAAGTGTAATCGAGAAGACAAAGTGAAGGTTTGGGTAAGAGCATTAGTGACAGATGGACCAAGTGAGGAGGCAAGAGCTGAAGAAGAGGTTGTCTAATTTGTTCATAGAATCCCTCTCCTACAATTATGCCATCGTACAAAAGTGAACCCTCTTCCTGCCAACGTCCTCCTTTCCAGGTGGTATCATGGAACAGACCTGTGTCTACTGGGGCTCCCAGAATTCTGAGGAATTTCCTGCTGCCTTTCTGCATATCCCCAGTGGTTGCGCTTTGCATATCTGTTTAAGAAACAGTAGATGCTTCCATTTGAACTAGTATCTTTCCAGGGGAGACACTTGGGAACTCTACATTTGCAATGGCTGGTGCTGCAACATGTGACTTCCTTGTAGAATATCCTACATAGAACCTCACATGCCAGATGCATATGTTATTGTCAAATAGTGGAGAGTTCTTTATCATACTGGTATTTGGGGAAGAGACTAACATCCACCAAAATGGCTGACAATGTTGGAACATGTCTTTTCTAGTATTATAGGTCTTCATGAAACAGTTTGATTCCCAATATGTCTAAATCTCTGTAACAACATGTTTTAACATAGCGGGATGCTCCCATGGTAAGAACACAATGTAATACATCTTGTACAGTATGTACCAAGACAGCAAGATATGCTACATAAATTCTGGCATCACGAATTGTTAAAGGAATTCTTTCATAGAAAGTGACATTAAACACAACTTATAGACACAGGTACACATTCATAATATCCCTCGATCTTATGAATCTCATTCAGTGCCTGAGAGCTCAGTCCTGCTGTAGTCAGTCACATCAAAGAGGGAAGAATTTATGAAAGGGAAATGTTTAACTAAAAGTGAGGAAATAAAGGAGATAATCTCACAGCAGAATTCAATCACTGGCTACCAAGGTTCACGGACTCTTTCTTCTCCCATGGTGCTATGTCGTGCCTGATGCCCCCACTGAAGGCACTCCCTATCTAATTTTCTAGCCTGATCACAACTTGACCCTGGCAATGAGGAGCCTCAGATGCAGCAGGGTGGGGGGTGGGCGGGCGGTCCAAAGACCTCCACAGCTGCCCCAGAGATGGGCTCAGGGCTCTCTGGTCCATTTGTGGCAAACGGCTCCTGCTAGTCCTTTGCAGCTGAGGAGATGGGTAGTAAAGTTCCATAGAGCCAGGAAGAGTGGAGCTGGCACAGTTTCTATGTCTTCCTTGTTTCAAGGAAGCGATATGGTCCTGTGTCACCTCATCATCATTGCTTCATTAATGGAAGCCCTCTTTTTCATTTAATAAACGTGTATTAAGTGCTTGAGGTGGGCCAGGCAGTATGAGCATGACTTCAAGAAGTCGCGCAGTCATCATCATTAAGATCCTCCACACACATTTATTGATTATAGACTATGATACGTACTGGAAATAAAAGACCTGGCCTGTGTTCTCCAGAATCATAAAGAAAGATGTGTTCTATCTATTATTTACACTGAAATCTCAATAAATTCACCACTCTGACTTACATATGGGTGATATTAATATAATACTTAATACACATGTTTCAAAGCAGTGGTTTTCAACTTTGGCCCACAGGCAGATCACCTAGGGAGTTTTTAAAAAACCCTGATGTCCCAGCCCCACCTCAAGTAATTGAATCAGAATTTCTGGGAATGGGGTCTTGGTATTAATTTTTATTTTAAAAGACTTCAGGTGATGCTACTGTACAGTGATGATTGAAAACCATTATGTAGAATTTCTGCCTTTGACACTTAGAGTCTGAAACAATACCTGGCACACAGTAGGTCATATGTAACATCTTTCATTATAATATTTTGTCCACCTTTATTTTTTACCAAGCTCCCAGCAGAGTGTTTGGCACAGAATTGGCCACTCCTTTCCACTCTTCCTCTTTGCCTGGAAGTATCTGGATAAAATAAAAACGCATTAATATTTAGGGTTTGAAATGTGCTTGTCAGAATGTCCATATTGAGGGACCCTTAAACTCAAATAAATGACTTTACTCTTACTCATATGGATGTATCAAAGTCCCTTATTATATATAATTACATGAGATATTATTTTAACAATAACATTTCATCATCCCCAACAGCAAATGTTGAGAGGCTAGTTGGGAAAAATTTTGAATATGCTGCTGAAAAATGACACAGAAATAAAATAGTGGCAATATTGGAGGCTGGTATTCTGAACTCAATATTCTGAGTTCAGAATGGAAGCCTAGGAATAAAGAATTTCAGTACACTAAAAATAAAACAATTTTCTCTCATATCTAAATATTAGAGTGTGGCTCACTTAAAAAGGCAGAGTCTCCATGGTTATGTGCAGCCATTGGCTGTTTCTCTGTCTTCTGATTGGCTTATTTCCTTTGGCCTTCTTAATCAATTTCTGCTTAGTTACTGGAAATTTTAAAAACGCTTTTGATGTTATTCTGTTGATATGATGGCAGCAAACGTGCTATCAAACAGCTTTGGCAAGAATCCAGAGTTTCCACAGGGGCTGAGGGGAAAGCAAGGCTTTCTAGGCTGTTGCTCATGAGAGGACGTGATTTCATTCATTCATTCAACAAATACCCATTGAGTATTGCCTAAATGAGTGAAGATAGGAAGGAACAGGGGTCCTGAGAGCAATAAAGGAGTCCTCTGGACTAATGCTTTCCAGGGAAAATGTTTTCTCATAGAAATGCCCATGCCTTCTCCATGTAAAAAACGACATTTTCTTTTGCATGTGAACAAATTCACTCCTAAATACTCTCCTTTACATGGATCTTTACCACTTTAGGTGTTCACACTGAAGCTGGCCAGTTTACAATGGAGGACACGTGTTTCTGCGCCAGCAAGTGCAGGTGTGTGGGACGGTGGCGATGGGCGGAAGAAGGAAGAAAATGAGAGTTATTTTAATCTTAGTCTCAGCCTCAGTCAGCTGAAGGACCACAAGTTATGGCTTGGGGTTTTGATTTTAGTTTAAACTGATGTTTATTTTTTCCCCTAAATAAAATAAATGTTCACTTCCTAAGTGGTCTGTGTGATGTGGTGTCCCTCAAAGATGGTGGCAAGGAAACACATGAATCTGATGTATTTAATCTATCAGGGACCTCTAGTGCCCTTGCTATCTGACCTGGGGTATGTCCTTGAAGGACCATTTGTAGATGAGCAGTGGCTAAGGTGGGCTCTGGTGGTTTAGAGCAGCGCTTCTCAAACTTTAACATGCACACGAATCACCTGGAATCAGGAAAAATGTAGATTCGGATTCAGCCGGGCTGCAGGTGGGACCTGAGAACCTGCATTTCTAACAAGCTCCCAGGCCTTGCCAATATCCACCAAACATACTTTGAGTGGCAAGGGCTTAGAGGACCTCTGGCTGGTGGGAATAAAGGGAAGAGATTGTGTAATTTCTAAACTCTTTTGTCCTCTAAGAGGCTTTGCCAGACTACTCAAACCAAATCTGCTTCCCTTATTTCCCAAACGAAATCTCAAAGCAAACATCACATCTGAAATCCTTCATGTGTGTTTCCAAGTATCAAGAGATCTGATGCTTTCTGCCAACATAAAGCTAACTAATCTTTAAGCTCCGGTGACTCCAACACAATTATCCTTACTTAAAAGCCACAGAGTTAATAGGATCTATTTTTGTGTTTCAAAATATGCATGATTGTATGCTTTTCTTCGAGTTGTTTATGTCAGTCTTGACCCTTAGACTGTAAACATTGGGGGACAGACTGTACCATAGAAACACCAAACATAGGAGCTAGGAAGACACCCAGGGATCAGCTAGTCCAGCGTTTTCTAAGCGTGGCACAGCTCCCTCTGGGGTATAAGTAAGATGATTTTTAGGTGGAACATGAACAACCATTTTAAAATTTTTATATAGTTGTGTTTATATTTTAACAAGTTTTAGGGAAAGCTATAATTAGCATATCTTGCCCAGGATATTATTATGAGGAGAAAGCTGCATTTACTTAAATTTCAAAAGTGAGTTGCTAAAAAGGCAAATAGGATATGAATATCTTACTGTATCAGATGCATATAGCAAAAATTGTGAGTGTTGTTTGCAAATAACTGAGGATTGGAAAATAGTATTTAACCCACCACTAGATCTCTCAATTGAGGAAACTGAAGCTCAGAAGCATCACTATGTTTCAAAAAATGTAAGATGCTATGGGTCATAGGATGTGTCCTAATTTCAGAGGGCCAAAATGTGAGTGAATCTAAAGAACAAATGAAATATGAAAGTGGATTGCTCAAAGTCAAACATCTATGACTGAGAGTGTTTTAGAGGTCGTTCTCCTCTGTAAGAGCATTTCTGCTTTAATAGGTGATTATTAAAGTGTTGACCCAAAGGACTAACATTCTCCTGGTGGAATATCTGATACTGCTTGTGGAAGGTAGGCAGGTGAAATAGTGTCAGGGCAGGAACCCTTGTATGGTCCCCTGAAATCACTCTTATTGAAGATGACCTATTCCCCTGTCAATGTCCTCCAGCCAAAGACTGTGAGGAACACACACGTAGGTGAATAAGTTCAGTCTGTTGCTCGTCTCATTGAGGGAGAACTGTGGGGCATCTCTGCAAAATACGTTAGAAAGCACTTATGGTAGGATTTGGGCTTGCATTAGGTGATTTTGAGGAGAATTCAAGGAAACAGGGCCTTGCTCTGGACTGGATGCCATCAGGAAACAAAGGTAGTTCTGTGATTCGACATCTTAATAAATCTGAGAGAAATGAGGGTAAGCTAAAGCTAGGATTGGTAAGGAAGCAGCACTCACTCCTATTAGCCAGGATAGGAGGACATTTGGTCATTTTCATGGTTTGGGCAACATTCATGTTTGGTCGCTGTGCAGGCATAATAACAGAGTGGCCTGGTCTTCGTCTTGATCCATCATGGTCATAGAATGGCGTTGTCTGATTGATACCGAGCAATGTGCTTGCTCTGCTCACTGCAATCTGAGCCAATTAATCACCACGAATTAGAGATCAAGAAAGGAGGTTTAATTAGATGAACCGGCTAATCGGAAGATGGGTGACTAATGTCTCAAAAACCCATCTTCAAGGTTTACAAAATCTTGAAGCAGTTATATAGGGAAAATGGGCAATGAGGAGGGGGTCCAGGGATGTTGGTCTCCATGCATCATGGGCTCCAGGCATCACATTGTTCTATTCTGTCAGCTGTGATGGATACGATGTAGGTGTGTTTCCCACTTGTGGTCAGCCTGTTCCTGGAGAGAAACTCACAGAAGAAAGTTTTAATTTATCAAGGTATCAGGGAGTACGTACGTGAGTGGAGGCCATAAATCAGGAGAGCATGTGAATTTTTTAAAGTACGTGCAGAGTAGCAAATAGTCACACAGAGGAGGGGCTGGGGCCATTTGGCAAAACAAGATGGCCTCACTTTTGCTCACTTACCTGATGTTAGTGTTCTGTGAAATGTTATATATTCAACCAGAGAACAAGATCAGCTGTGAGTGCCAGACCAACTCCTGGATGTCAGGGCTGATTTTTTTTCACACCTTCCTATGTAGCTCTTTCCTGAACCATCTCGTTCCATTTCCAGACAAAATGCCAGACACAAATTGTCAGCAAGTTAAGGGTTTTGTAATATGTTAATGAATTTAAGACCCAATCTTGGACTCTGTGATGGCAAATGTCTTTGTTTAACTCTGAAAGAAATTGCCTAGCTATTTTATCTCTTCAACAGAATGTGATCTTCAGCCATCCATGACAATCAATACTCCACTTCAGCAAAGGCAATAATCCATATGCTCATCAGTTAATCCTTCCCCAGTCACCACGCGCACGCGCACGCACACACAGACACACAGACACACACACTCACTCTCTTTTTTTTCATATGACAAAAAGTAATCGCCCTACAGAGAATCCTGAGATTTCCGTACTTGATCAATAGTATGTACTGATGGGGCAGAAAGAGAAAAGCATCTTGGGAAACAGAATTCTCTCAAGGCCTGTGATGCTGATGACCACTGCCTCCCCAATGCTAGAGGCACTATTAACTAGACATAAGTAAAAGGAAATGAAGGTAGATCAGCGGTTGTCAGGACTCGGGGTAGGGGATTTCTCTTTGGGGTGATGAAAATATTCTGGAATTAGATGGTGGTGATTGTTGCACAACCTTGTGAATATACTAAGAAATTCTGAATTGTATACTCGAAAGGGTGAATTTTACGGTATGTGAATTATATCTCAGTTTTAAAAAAAATTTTAAAGGAAGTGAAAAGCAAGAGAGGTCAGGTAATACTGCAGAGAGACTTCTCTTATTGGCCGTTGTTAGATTTGCTTTTTATTTTTGTCTCCTAAATTGTGGAGTTTTCAAATTCTTCAGAAATGTGGTGTTTGACATTTCTCTTAGTGACAGAGTTTCTATATGTAATCAAAGCTTTCCACTCTGGATGAAGGTAACTAGTAGAGTTGGTAACTGGTTAAGCCAGTCTCCACAACACTAACAGAGGTATAAACTTTCTCTTTGGAATTGTGTCAACTGAACCACAGTAGGAGGTTATATTCTGCCCTTGCAATAGAAAGCTTCACTTTCTTTTTTTTAATTTTTCCTTTTTTCTCCCCAAAGCCCCCCGGTACATAGTTGTATATTTTTAGTTGTGGGTCCTTCTGGTTGTGGCATGTGGGATGCCCCCGCAGCGTGGCTTGATGAGTGGTGCCATGTCCGCACCCAATCTGAACTGGTGAAACCCTGCACCCCCCAAAGCAGAGCAGGTGAACTTAATCACTGGGCCATGGGGCCGGCCCCAGGAAACTTCATTTTTAAGTCAGTTAGCTGTATTTTCAGAGAGAATTTGTACTCATTTTTTCAAATATTTTGTCACCTATTCCAGTGAAAGTCTAAATTGGAAGCACCTATACCAGTCATTTCTAAGAGGATTTCTCTAAAGACTAAAACCCAATTAAGAGTGAGGGTGAGAAAGGCATTAGAAAGCATGCCACCCTGCACAGGTTTACAAGCGTACGTGTGTGCTCATGATAGCACTCATTCACTCAATTGTGTGCCAGGCACTGGGGGATGCAAGGATGAAGTGGGCACATCAACTGCCATCAAAGGACTTCAAGTGGAGTGGCACGAACTGAGCATGGCTTCTAGGTCACCTGGATACATGAACTGCGCTGGCATATTTTTTTTTTTAAGATATTGTCTACTTATGCTAATTCCACAATAGTGGCAATTAAGACTCTGGAAATTGGAAACAAAAAAGACAAAAGATACTTTTATTCCTTATTTAAGAAAAACCTCCTCTCAGAGAGAGATCCCATCTTTCCTGGGACCTCTTTTAATCCAGAGGCAGCTGGGATGGTATTTGTATCAATACAAGAGAAAGGGCAGTTGCCAGGACTGCCCCATACCAGGCCCCGCTCTGTCATTTTCTCTGCATTATATTGGGGAATATTCTCATGCAGACAAGAACCCCAAATATCGTAGGCTTCCAAACATTTTTTACCATGAGTACCCTTTCTTGAAAGAAACAAAATCATAAACGTCTGCAGGATAGTGGCTTAAGTATCTATTGATTGAAAAAATGCTTAGGGATAAGTAGAGAAATGAATGCAATTACACTTTGAAATGATTTGGTATTTCAACAATAACAGCAGCATCTATGTACATTTGAAACATGGAATACCACCAACTCAGCTTTCACGCAATTCTTACTTCTCAACCATCAGATTTCCAAATATTTAAAAGTTCTATGATAGTCTGTACTGGTGATAGCGTGGCAAAACTTCCATACTCTATGGGTAAGAAATTGATGTAGCCTTTTTGGAAAGCAATTGAGCAATATCTATCAAAACTTTAAGTGTGCATTCTCTTTGACTCAGAAATTTCACTTCTATGAAATTACCCTACAACTTTCCAAAAAGAACAATGATATTCATCTCAATGTTCTTTATGAGAACACGAAATATGGAAAGAACAAAAATATCCTAATGAGGGGCTGGCTAAGCAATCATGTAAAGGAATACTTTATAGGCATTAGAAAGAATGAGATCTGTGACATATTATTAATTAAAAATTCAAGTTACAAAACAACATGTATGGGATGGTCCCATTGATATAAAAGGCAAATACACATACACACACACACACACACACACACGTAGCCTAAAAGCATGCAATAGCAACAAGGAACTTTTTTTTAACCTCACACCAGGGTTTCTCAAATTCAAGTAATTTATGGATCCCTTAAAGGGAAATAGTTTTTTGAATATTTGCTATTGGATTAAAATTTTTAATCCTAAATTTTACTTAAATAGGTATAACTGTTAGAAATCAGTGTACTCTTTGTGTGTTTTTGCGTTAACTAGGGGATCCCAGAAAGTTAGAACATTAATAGAAATATAAATCCAAAGGCAATTTATAAATTGAATGCCAAAGAAATCTATGTAATAAAAACTCAAATTGGGAGCCTGGCCCGGTGGCGTAGTGGTTAAGTTCATGCGCTCTGCTTCAGCGGCTTGGAGATTGCAGATTTGGATCCTGGGTGCAGACCTACACACCACTCATCAAGCTATGCTGTGGTGTCATCCCACATACAAAATAGAGGAAGACTGGCATAGATGTTAGCTCAGTGACGATCTTCTTCAAGCAAAAAGAGGAAGATTGGCAACAGATGTTAGGTCAGGGCCAATCTTGCTCACCAAAAAAACCCAACTCCAACTGATAAATGATGTTGTGCTGAAATGAGATCTCTGTTGAAGGTATAATTGTAGAAAGATGTGAGTGAGCTCAGGTACAAGTCTATATTAAATCTTTTTGCATTTGACTTTTGATAATACTCTTTACATTGCTATTACACTATAAAAATAGGAAAACTTCAAGTCTATGTTTGAAATTCCAGATAATCAGGACACATTTAACCAAAATCATGGACCAATTTTAATGTGACACTTGATAACTGTAAATTGGTTTTATTCCTTAAAAGTAAGGCTACTATCATAACTTTTTAAAAACATTAAATATTTGGGGGAACAGGAAAACAATATATGAATTTGCGCTATTTTTGGCAGATGTTGAAAAAATGCAGTTTCAATACAGAGTTCATAGTCAAAATTTGGAAAGAAAATGGTAAAAACGGGAAATGATTCATTCATATCATTTGCAAAACGACCATAATTCAAGTTTTCTTATCATTTTTTCTATTTCGTCTGCAATTGAAATGTTCAAACTAATACAAGCACGGAGTCCTGTGGCTTTCAGATGACCCAAATGCACCATCTTCACATCAGATCTGCTTCTGGTCTTTTCTCATTACTGCTCATTAATTAAAGTAGTACATTACTCATTTTAATCATGTTAATTTTCAGGATGTCAACTTGAATTCTCAACTTATTAAATAATTTTAAAAACTTAAGTCTTTGTATATGAAAATGCCACTCAAATACAAATCATCACAGCTAGCCAAAGGCAAGTTTTTTCTTAACTAGAAAAGAATTCAACATAAGGGTGACAGTTATCATTTTGATGTTGGGACCTGCCAACCTTGTGGCAGTTAGACCTGCTTTCCAACTTACAAAAGGTTAAAACCCAGAAATGGATGGTCAAAATGTTTATGGGATGAGTGGTAGGATTTTGAGTGATTTTTACTTTTTCCTTGTCCTTTCATGTGATATTAGAATATTTTTAAATAATCGTGACTGTTTACATAAACTAAAAGGTGAACAATAAAGCTGATTTCATTGTGGAAAAAAGTAAAAAGATAAAATGCTGTCACTTTATCACTTGACTCAGGAAGGTTATAAACACAAATGAAAACAAAGGTGATAAAATTGAAGTCTTTCTTTAAGTTGCATGTGGTCATCTTCTAGAATCCAGATGATGAAGTTTTTCATATTTAATCATTGAGATGGTACCCAAATGAACAGATACAATTACAAATAATTTTGTGTAAAGAACTCACAGACGTCAGACAATATATCTGGAGTCCCTAGGGGTCCTTAGACGTGGTTGAAGAAATAGTATATCCTTCTGTGTTGTTTAAAAGTTTTATAATGAGTAAGATAAAAATAAAGTGGTGCCACCTGACAGTCACCTACCTTCTCACAACCCCATCCTACGTTCCCCATTTCCTTTTTAGGCTCCGCCCCCCCCCCCCCCCCCCCCCCCCCCC